>NW_006921686.1:8910758-8912418 GCF_000298275.1 Orycteropus afer afer
AGAGAAGGGCAACGTACCAAATGTGAGTGATCAACATGGTGGCATTGAGGAAGACATAGAGAGGTACATGGGAGGTACAGACAACAAAGATTAACCCTTTTGTACATACAGTACTGCGTTGTCAGTGAAGGCAAACATGGGTATATGGGTGGACAGGCTGAACTATTAAGTATATCTATGCAGGGAGGAGTGTAGCCAAGACCATGTGTAGGGCTGGCAGACAATGGTTCTACAAGTCTATTTGTATGTTCTGTAAGAATTCCCAGGTGTATAGTAGAGCTGACAAGGAACAAGGTTGTAGTCACTTCTTGGTCATAGCCAGCTACCCAGAGGGAGCGAGTAGTTGAACCTATGGGCTAGGGGCCATAGTCGCATGGGACAGCAAGCTCAACTGGCATAACATACTACACAAAACATTGTTCAACTTCCTACATTGGCAAGTAGCAACTGGATCTTAAAAGCTTGCAAGCAGCCGTCTAGATGCAATGATGGGTCTCTCCTCATCCAGAGCAAAGAAGAATGAAGAAAACCAAAGATTCATAGAAACAATTAGTCCAAGCGAGTGGTACACCATGTGATCCTCAGCCTATATGACTAAGAGACCTGAAGAACTAGATGGTGCCTGGCTACCACTGTCAACCACTCAGAGGGGGATCTATGGAGGAGATTCTGGATAGAGAGAGAGAACAATGTGGAACAAAATTCAAAATCATTTGTGGGAAAAAAAAAAGGGTGGGGACCAGGTTTGCTGGTCTGATGGAGCCTGGTGGAACCACTGAAACTATGGCCCCTAGTTGCTCTTCAGGTCTGGAATTGAACCCATACCAGGAGGCTGTCATTCGAACAGAACAAGGGAACACTACATGGTTTAAAATCAGGAAAGGAGTGCATCAGGGTTGTATCCTTTCCCCATACTTATTCAATCTATCTGCTGAGCAAATAACCTGAGAAGCTGGACTATATGAAGAAAAACGTGGCATCAGGATTGAAGGAAGAATCACTAACCACCTGAGATATGCAGATGATACAACTTTGCTTGCTGAAAGTAAGGATGACTTGAGGCACTTACTGATGAAGGCTGAAGAATACAGTCTGCAGTATGGATTATGTCTCATTATAAAGAAAACAAAAATCCTCACAACTGGACCAATGAGCAGCATCACAATAAATAAAGAGAAGACTGAGGTTGTCAAAGAATTCACGTTGCTTGGTTCTACAATCAATGCCAACGGAAGCAGCAGTCAGGACATCAGACAACGTGTAGCACTGGGAAAGTCAACCGCGAAGGAACTGTTTCAAGTGCTGAGGAGTAAGGATGTCTCCCTGAGGACTAAAGTGCACCTGACACAAGCCATGATATTTCCAATTGCCTCGTATGCACGTGAGAGCTGGACAATGAATAAGAAAGACTGAAAAAGAGTTGATGCTTTTGAGTTGTGGTGCTGGCAAGTACCATGGACTGCTAAAAGAACTAACAGATCTGTCCTGGAGGAAGTGCACCCGAAATGCTCCCTGGAAGCAAGAATGGCCAGACTTAGTCTCACCTATTTTGGTCATGTTGACAGAAGGGACCATTCCCTGAAGAAGGATGTCATGCTTGGTAGGGTGGAGGGTCAACGAAAGAGGGGGAGGCCTTCAACGAGATGGATTGACACAGTGG
>NW_006921686.1:8912688-8931051 GCF_000298275.1 Orycteropus afer afer
ACAGGGAAGAGGTAACTATGGGGAGGATGTGAGAGGGGAGCTGTTGCATCGGGGTAAATTGTAGTCAATGTCATGAGACAAAGTGTATGTGAACTGCTATATGGAAAGTGAATTTGCTCTGTAAACTTTCACCCAAATCACAATAAAATTTTAAAAAAAAGATTCAATAAGATTACGAACAACCAAAACCAAAAACCAAACCCACTGCTGTTCAATCAATTGACCTTACAGGACAGAGTCAAACTGCCCCATAGTGTTTCCATGTTTGTAGCTTTATGGAAGTAGATTGACACACCTTTCTCCCGCAAAGCAGCTGGTGGATTCGAAGTGCTGACTTTCTGGTAGTCACCGAGTGCTTAACCACTGCACCCCCAGGGTTCCTTAAGATCATGAACACAGACTTAATTTCTCTGGAATACAGTGAGCACTCACCAAAGAAAAACTGTCCTCATTGTTAAAGAAGAATCCGATCAAGGAAGGAAGCACACCACCCAGTCTTTACTCCTGCCTTCATCATCCCAGGGGTCTCAAATTGGAGTCTACCCAAATCTTTCTTGCTATAGTTCCTTCTACCTGCTAAGAGTAGCCCTTGGAAAACCAGGAGTTACCCCAAAAGGGGACTTAACACATTCTCAAATATAACCTTCTCTTCCCAAATAGTTCCTTTCCACAGGTGAAGAAACCAAGGTTCAGAGAAGGGGTGACCAGAAGGCAGAGTAGGAGACAAGGACAGACAGGCATTCAAGAGCCTTGGGTCCCATGCATGCCCCTGCCCACTCCTTGTTTCCCAGCCTTAGAATGCTCACATACAAAATACTTAACCTCAAAACCAAACTCACTGCCATCGAGTCAACTTGACTCATAGCGACCCCTCCTTAGGTTTCCGAGGCGGTCTCACTATGGAAGTAGATTGTCCAATCTTCCTTCCACGGAAACAATAATAATAACAACAATGATTGAAATGATAAGTCAACCTGGGGGTTCCTCCAAGGACTATGGAAGGGATCCGGTGAGACTCTTTGAAAATTATAACCCTTGGGACAGTTGGGACTTTTCAGTACTATCTCAGAAGCGTCACTAGGGTTAGTGTCCCCTAGTGTGGTAACTCTTGGTATCACCCTCCCCACCCATGGACCTCCTCCTGTGCCAGACCATCTAGATTCCTTGCTGTCACTGTCATTGTTGTTAGTGTCATCATGTCCGTTCCCTACATACCACAGAGCGGAACACTGCCCAGTCCCGCCATTTAGTCACCGAATTACATGTGATAAACATAGTTGTAAGTTGTTTAAATGTAGTATTTCTAAACACCACATAACGTGGATGAACTTGGAGGACATTATGCTGAGTGAAATAAGTCAGTCACAAAAGGACAAATATTGTATTAGTCCATTATTGTAAAAGTTAAGGAAAGGTTTATCTATTGGAGGAAATTTTCTTTGTTGGTTACCAGGGGTGGGAGGGGAGGGGAGGGAACACTGTTAGATAGATAGAGATAAATATTGATTTGGGTGAAGAGAAGGGCAATGTACCAAATGTGAGTGACCAATATGGCAGCATTGAGGATGAGAAAGACATAGAGAGGTACATGGGCAGTACAGACAACAAATATGAACCCTTTTGCATATACAGTACTGAGTTGTCAGTGAAAGCAAACATGGGTATATGGACAGATAGATAGGAGGACAGGCTAAACAATTAGGTATGTCTAAATGGGGAGTATATCCAAGATCATAAGTAGGGTTGGCAGACAATGGTCCTATAAGTTTATGGGAATGATCAGAATTCCCAGGTGTATAGTAGAGCTGACAAGGGGCAAGGTTATGGTCATTGCTTGGTCACAGCCAGCTACCCAGAGGGACCGAGTAGTTGATCCTGCGGGCTTGGGACCATAGTCGCAGGGGATATCAAGCTCAATTGGCATAACATACTATACAAAACATTGTTCCACCTCCTACTTTGGCGAGTAGCAACTGGGATCTTAAAAGCTGCAAGCTGCCATCTAGATGCAACAATGGGTCTCTCCTCGTCGAGAAGAAGAAAATCAAAATTAATGGAAACAATCAGTCCTAGCGACTGGTACACCATCCGATCTGCAACCTATACAACAACTATGAGACCAGAAGAACTAGATGGTGCCCGGCTACCACTGTCATCCACTTGGAAGGGATGTAGGAGATCCTGCATAGAGAGGGAGAACAATGTGGAACAAAACTCAAAATCATTTGGAGGCAAAAAAAAAAAAAAAGAAGAAGGTGGGGACCAGGTTTGCTGGTCCAATAGAGCGTGGTGGAACCACTGAGACTATGGCCCCTAGCTGCCCTGCAGGTCTGGAATTGAAGCCACTCCTGTGGTTTCCAGCTAAACAAAGTACAGGCATGTGAATTAAACATTTACCTCAAGTAGACACACGCCCTGGATAGAACAATCAAGGGAGAAGGAAGGGCTGCTTATGCACAGGGAGAGAACTCAGGGCACAGAAGAGTATGCAGGGATGGACACTGGGAAGAGGTAACTATGGGGAGGAAGTGGGAGGGGAGCTGTTGCATTGTAAATTTTGGTCAATGACATGAGACAAAGTATATCATGTGAACTGCATGAAAGGGAATTTGCTCTGTAAATCTTCACCCAACTCAAAATAAAATTTTTTAAAAAAATGTAGTATTTCTTAGGTTATATGAATATGAACAACAAAATCGTTGTATAAAATCTTTCTACATTGAATTATTAGTTACAACACTATTAGTAACTGAACAGGATCCTTTTTTAATTTTATTTTTCTCTTTCTTTTCCTTTAAATACTACTTTATTCTCAAAAAAAGAGTACTGATGTAGGTCACAAATACTGATTACCGCAATACTGTAGCTAAAACACCAGAAAATCTGACAAAATCAGTGACTATAAAAACATCAAACATAAACCAAAACCACTGCCATTGAGTCGATTCCAACTCATAGTGGCCATAGGGTTTCCAAGGCTGTAACTCTTTACAGAAACAGATGCCTCATCTTCCTCCCGTGGAGCAGCTGGTGAGTTCAAACTGTGACCTTCTGGTTGGCAGCCAACTGCCTCAGCACGGGGCCACCAGAGCTCCTTATGAAAACACCAGTAGCAAGGAAAACAGCAGCACATGCCTGTAACAGGTGCAGAGCAACCGAGTGATCTGAAGATCACTGTCACTGGGTAATAAAAATAGCTCTGACTCCAACTCATTAGAAGGCTCAAGAGTGTGCAAAGAGTTTTTAGCCTTTTCGGTATCCTGATACACATGAGCTGGGCTTACATAAAATGTTTTTGTTGTTACAACAGGGGTATTTTTATTAAAAATAATAAATTTCTGCTGAAACACTGCATGAAACTTTACAGAGAGTCATTCTGGTGTCACTCCCTGACACTGTCACTCGGTGTGATCTGCACCATCTTCATGGCCCGAGTGGCACCACTGACTATACGGGAAGGTGTTATTTCCCAAGACCTAGCCAGTCACTCTGCCACTGAGCCCGAGTTACTCTTCTCCCACCCCATGGAAAATTCCACTGAAATGTGCATCTGATGTCCCACCCTCCTCCCTGCTTTCCCAGCCAGAGACAGACAGTGGGGGGGGGGGGGTTCTATGGCACCCACCCTGGCCTCACTTTGAGCTTCTAGTGAAAATTCTGAGCATAGAGACAACACTGAGTCCAAGACAAAAGGTCAAATCCAGGGTCAAAGGCTGACACCAGGACACTGCTTGGCTGCCAGGAACTCCACATCCCTAACTCTGAGATCCTTCCTCATCCCAAGACCCTCAAATCCATATCCCTCAAATCCATATCTCCAAAGACCCTTAAACCTACATCCCTCCACACCAAAAAGGGGAAAAAAAAAACCCAAAGCCACAGCCAGACATCCTGTCTCATTCTAACACCCTCAAATCCAGATCTTTGGAGTCTTCTCTTCCAAGACCCCCAAATCCACCCTGAGACCCCAAATCCAGAGCTGAGGGACTCCCCTATGCAGATACTCCAAAATATTCAGTTCTGGGGTTTATCTCCCCTCTCCCTCAAATCCAAAGCCCCAAGGTGCCCCTTCCTGAGGTGCCACAAATTTCATCTTGGGGCCCCATCACTGTTAATCTCCCTTGAGGTCTTACCCTTCTCCCTGGCTGGCTGCGTCCCAAGCTAGGCGGGGTGCATGGTGGTGGGGCGTGTAATCGGGACATGAGATGACAATTACACAATCAGAACAAAGGTCTGCCCTTCTCCCTCATGCAATATAAGGGCAAACCACTTCAAGCCATCCGTATCTGACCATCACCCTCACTGCCACCATGCTGGCCTCGGGGCTGCTTCTGGTGGCTCTGCTGGCCTGCTTGTCTGTCATGATCTTGACGTCTGTCTGGCGACAAAGGAAGCTCTGGGGGAAGCTGCCCCCTGGGCCGACTCCATTGCCCTTTATTGGGAACTACCTGCACCTGAATACAGAGCAGATGTACAATTCTCTCATGAAGGTGCCATGAGGCGGGTGATGGGTGGAACGGAGTCAGGGATGAGGGAAGACATGGTGGCAGGGGACTGACCAAATTGGACCAAAGTCCCAGGACAGGGGCCTTTGGGAGGTTCAGCCTCAGAGGCCTCATCAGGAAAGAGCAGATCTCAGGCTGCTCAGTCACTTACTGTCAGAGCCAGGAGGGAGACAGGCCAGCCTGTGGGGTCTAGGCACAGAGCCAGTTCAGAGGTAAGGCCCACTCCCTCTAAACACTGCCACCCACCTCCACCAGCTCAGCAAGCGCTACGGTTCCGTGTTCACGGTCCACCTGGGGCCCCGGCGGATCGTGGTACTGTGTGGATACGACGCAGTGAAGGAAGCACTGGTGGACCAAGCTGAGGAATTCAGTGGACGAGGCGAGCAGGCCACCTTCGACTGGCTCTTCAAAGGCTACGGTGAGGGGACCCCAGTGGGAGAATGTGGGCAGCAGACCCAGTGGCCTCCGTTTCCCTACCACCCCTCTCCCCAACTCACCTGCCCACTTCAGACTGTGGCAGACCCTTCCCTCAGGTCTTCCAGCTCCCCGTCCCTGCTCATTGTAACCTCTCCCTCAGGTCTAACCTGCCTGAGAGTTCCTGCAGCCCCGTATCTCCGTGTCTGTCTGTCTTCAACTCTCTCTCTATAAGCTATCATCTGGCCAGTGTCAGATGACCCGGTAAGCAAAGTAAGCATGGGCTTACGTGTGCCCCCTTACTAATGTGTAGTGAGCAATTCCAGTGTCTCACCACATCAAGGATTCTGCTTCTAGGCATGGCTGGTGTCTCTCTCCCAGCCACAGCACCTTCCTACAGAAACAAAGCCTCTTCAAACTTACAACCCCTGACAGGGACAGAGTGCCCAGCAAACATGGTAAGCACGGGCTTACTTGTGCTGAGCAGTTTCACAGCTGAAAACCCCACGTGAAACTGTTCACTACAGATCAGGCAGCAAGCACAAGTGAGCCCGCGCTTACCTTGCTTCTTTCTGGGTACCGCGCAGCCCTTAGAATCTCCCTACACGTCAGGATACCTTTGTCTTTTTCCCACTCTTTGCCTCTCTCTTCTCCTTCTTCCACTATTTTTGCCTCAAATCCCCTGCATCTGTCTCTGGTAACAACCTCCAGACCCTGCCTCTCTTTCTTTCCAACCGATCTTTTCTCCCTTCTCCAGTTCAGTTTTAGAATCCTCTCAATTTGTTTCAGCCTCTCAGCTCTCCATACACTTCGTTTCTCCTTTTCCTTCACCTGCCTCTCTCTCTCCAAGCCCGAATCTCTGCATCTCTCGGTTTCTCTGTTATCTGCCTTGCCTCTGTCTCTTCTGTTCCCGTTCTTCCAACTCGATCTCTGATTTCTCTGATTCTGTTTCTTCTCTCTGCGTCTCGCGCGCTCACGCTCTCTCGCTCGCGCGCGCGCTCTTTGCGGCTCTGCATCCTTCTCTCACTCCCTCTGCGCCCCCCTCTCCCGGGCTCTCAGAAGTCTGGGCTGTGGCCTGCCCCCACCGCTGACCTCCGCACCCCTTGGCACCCCAGGTGTGGCGTTCAGCAACGGTGAACGTGCCAAGCAGCTACGGCGCTTCTCCATCACCACGCTGCGGGACTTCGGCGTGGGCAAACGCGGCATCGAGGAGCGCATCCAGGAGGAGGCGGGCTTCCTCATCGAGACCTTCCGGGGCACGCGCGGTGAGAGGCGACCGGAGTGCGCGCGGAGGAGGAGGGAAACACCGGGCGGGAAGGACTGGCGCGCTCTGGCCCCGAGCAGGGGACCAGGCTGGGGAAAGGCGCCTGGGCTCCCAGCTCGGGTCTCATCACCTCAGTGCCGTCCTCCTGGAATTCTCAGACTAGCATTAGACCCCAGAATGACTCCCCCCAACCCGCTTCTCTCCCGGCCCCGCCCCCCAGGCGCCTTCATCGATCCTACCTACTTCCTGAGCCGCACCGTCTCCAACGTCATCAGCTCCATCGTCTTCGGGGACCGCTTTGACTATGAAGACAAAGAGTTCCTGTCACTGTTGCGTATGATGCTGGGAAGTTTCCAGTTCACAGCTACTTCCACGGGACAGGTAACGGGTCCTAGCCTGGCCCCACCACGCCCCTACCCCAACCTGCCAGCAGCTCCCCCACGCGGAGGTCGATGCCTCAACACCTCCTCAAGACAGGGTCCATTCCAAACCAGCCCATACTCCTGGACAGCTGAGTAGCTGCACCAGAACTCAGGAGAGGGGGCCAATACCCAGGCTTCACGGATACCTGGATCTCGCAACAGGTACCCCCCAAAAAAAAACAAAACAGAGCCTGCAAGCAAGATATATGCACTCAGCACCCCACTCACCTAGACAGGTGTTCCCAACCCAACTTACCTTAATATCTAGCAGGTGCTCCTTACCCTGCCCACCTCCCAAATCCCTAAACACTGAATCCCCAGTGCTGTAAAATTCAACCCCCCCAAATCCTCTGACATTTATATAGGTGTCCCCAATCCAGCCCCCTACAGTATGTAGACAGTGCCTCCTACCCAACCTACTTAAATACTTGAACACCTGGAGAGGTACCCCAACTAAGACCCCTGCACACCTGGACAGATTGTTCTTTGAACACCCAAATAAGTGTCCCCCAATCCATTCCACTTGAACACCTTCAGAGGTACACCCTATACAGCCCACTTAAATATCTGAATACATGAATAGGTAGCCCACAAACCAACCCGCCGTTAATACCTGAGCACCTGTACAGAAGCCCCCAGTGCACATCCCCTTCTTATTGTTGCTATGTGCCGTCGAGTCGGCCCTGTCTTATAGCGACCCCTCCTTGGGTTTCTGAGGCAGCATCTCTACTAGAGAAGTAGATTGCTCAACCTTCCTTCCAAGGAGTGGCTGGTGGGTTTGAACCGCCAGCCTTCTGGTTAGCAGTCAGGTGCCTTAGGCACTATGCTACCAGATATGTATGGGGACAAGTGTCTCCACCCTAGCCCACCTGAGTGCCTAAACACCTGGACAGGTACCTCCCAACCCAACCTCACTTGAATATATGACACTTGGATATGTGCCCCAATTCATTTCACCTAAATTCTTGGTTAGGTACCATCACACTTAACCCACCTGAAAACTTAGGTATATACTTCCATGCAGCCTCACCTAAAATACCTGGTGTTTACCTAGACAAGTGCCTTGAACCCAGTGCCTGCCTTCCCTGAGACGAGGTTCCTCTCCCATCGGGTCCTGCCCACTGACTGCTGTGTCCTTTCCTGTCCTGTCCTCCCACCCCCAGCTCTATGAGATGTTCTCCTCAGTAATGAAACACCTCCCAGGACCACAGCAGCAAGCCTTTAAGGAGCTGCAGGGGCTAGAGGATTTCATAGCCAAGAAGGTGGAGCAGAACCAGCACACGCTGGACCCCAACTCCCCACGGGATTTCATCGATTCCTTCCTCATCCGCATGCAGGAGGTACATCCCAGCAGCCAGTGCAAAGGGGAGAGAGCTGGTTTCCAAAGCCGGCAGAGGGAAGTCAGGCCAAGCAGGAGCACAGCGGCCCATTCAGACTAGCCCCTCATCATACTAACCCCCACAGTCCCGATTATAACTAACCACCACTGTTCCACAGACTGTGCCCTCACCCATGACACAACCTCTGCACGTGAGTCATGACTGGTGCACTTCTGTTGCACGACTGGCTCCTCTGGGCGGCACAAATGGTTGAGCATGGGGCTACCAACCAAAATGCTGGTAGTTCGAATCCACCCAGAGGCTCCAGGTAAAGAGACCTGGTGCTCTGCTTTCAAAGGGCCACATGAAAAGCCTTGAAAAAGCCACAGAAACCCTCACAGAGAGCAGTTCTGCTCTGAAACACACGCGGTCTCCATGAGCTGGAATTGACTCAATAGCAACTAGTTTTTGTTTTTTTTTTTCAATTGCACTAGCAGATGCCAGCCACTATTTTAAGTGTGTTATAGTATTTTCCAAGGAGCTCTGGTGGCACAGTGCCTAAGATTTGACTGCTCACCAGAAGGTTGGCAGTTCAAACCATGGAAGGAAGACTGGGCAATCTACTTCTATAAAGATTTACCTCCTCGGAAACCCAAAGGGGGTTCACTGTGAGTTGCAATCGACTCAGTGGCAATGAGTTTGGTTTTTGGTATAGTATTTGCCTGTTGAACATTTGCAAGCTCCTTGAAGGACATTCCATTGTGACCTCAATTTTACAAATGAAGACACTCAGGCTTGGAGAAGACAGCCTGAGGTCACACAGCCAGGAAGTGGCAGAGTCTAGCTCTAACCCTAGTCTCTCGACCCTAAGGCTGGTGCTTTCAGCCACCATGCTTTCTTACCTTGGTTAGCAGACACCTGTAGGGACTGGAAACCTGGCTTTACTATGTGACAGTGTAGGGTCCCCACCCCTGTCCAGATGTCAGTCTCCCATCTGTGCAGATGGGCAGTATGGAATCTGCCGTTCAGGGTAAATGTGTCAAAAGGGGAGAGTCTTCCACTACAAACTTCAGGATTTTCAGTGAAAGGACTAGGATGCCGTCACTACAACTCCATGTCTCAGAAAATCGGGTTTGATTTCTGACTCAGTCCACCTCTCCATCTCTGTCCCTCTCTCACACTCACCATCCCTCTCTATCCTTCTCTTTCCAAATATTCCTGCCCAAAAAAGTGATGATTCAAAGGCAGGCAGTGAGCCAGGCAGAGCCAACAGAACCTGGAGACCGGAGAAAGCATGGCAGATCTAGGGTCCCCCTTCCACTTCTGGTCTAAAGAAAATGAGCCCTCAGGGATCTAAGAGAGGTGGGTCCATAGGGACAACCCCTAAAGGGTCCTTCGAGAGTAGGGAGCAGGCTTGGCCTGAAACCCCCTCTCCCCACAGGAGAAGAACAACCCCAACACGGAGTTCTACATGAAGAACCTGGTTCTGACCACACTGAACCTCTTCTTCGCGGGCACTGAGACCGTCAGCACCACCCTGCGTTACGGCTTCCTGCTGCTCATGAAGCACCCAGATGTGGAGGGTGAGGCTGGAAGGAGCTTTATCTCTGACTCAGAAATTCTCTGAACCCATTAAAATGCACCCCCATCTCTCCCAGATCCCTGAACCCTTAGATACTCCCTGAGGCTCAGAGAAAGGGTGCTGTTCAGCTGACAGGCACCAGGTGAGTTTCACTAGCTATTGAAATAATGCAAATGTATGAACTTCTAGCTCCGGTGCTCAGCCCACATAGTACCTGCTGCCCCGTGCTCTGAACCAGCCCCTCAGCCCCCTTGCACCTCCCCTATGATCCTGCCACAGATGTGCCCACCAGGCTCTGCTCCAGCAACATGTATGGCTGGCCTGTTTTGAATGGTCTACATCCATGTCACAGGGAGCCCTGGATGGCACAAATAGTTAAAGCATTCCACTCGTAGCTGAAAGGGTGGTGGTTTGAACCTACTCAGAGGCACCTCACTAGAAAGGCCTGGCAATCTGCTTCGGAAAGGTCACAGCCTTGAAAACCCTAGGGACAGTTCTGCTCCGCACACTGGGGTCACTGTGAGTCGGCATGAAACCCTTAGATACCTAAATGCATCCTCCCTCCTCCCTCAGCCAAGCTGCACGAAGAGATTGACCGGGTGATCGGCAAGAACCGTCAGCCCAAGTTTGAGGACCGGGCCAAGATGCCCTACACAGAGGCAGTGATCCATGAGATCCAGAGATTTGGAGACATGATCCCCATGGGTGTGGCCCGCAGGGTTGTCAAGGACACCAAGTTCCGGGACTTCCTCCTCCCTAAGGTACTGTCCTGCCCAGCCCAGAGGGCCTTCCAACCCTCTGACCTCTGAATTCTTAGAAGCTTTCCAGCCCCCATCCCAACTCCCTCAGTCAAAGATCTTCCCACTGGGGGACTCTAATCCCTTTATCTCCCCCACACTTCTGCCTCGGGAGACATAAATCCATGTCCCTCAAATGTCCTGCCTCAGGAGACACAAATTGCATGTCCCCCAAACCTGTCTCAGAAAACACAAACTTCACATCCCCCAATTTCCTCTCAGGGAGCATGAGCCCCACGTCCCCCAAACTTCCTGTCTTGGGAAATATGAACCCTCAAATCCCCCAAACCTCCTGTTTCAGGGGACACAAAATTCCTATCCTCCAAAGCAACTTCTTCAGAAGACCCCCCAACTCCCATACCCCCATTTCCTTTCACCTCTTTCCAACTCTTCCAACTCCCCCATTCTGGTTTTAACTCCCATGTGCTCCCAGCATTCCCACCCTCCACTCAGCCTCATCATATCTCCCTCCCTCCTCCCCACCAGGGCACTGAAGTGTTCCCCATGCTGGGCTCTGTGCTGAGAGACACCAAGTTCTTCTCCAGCCCCCAAGACTTCAACCCTCAGCACTTCCTGGATGAGAAAGGGCAATTTAAGAAGAATGATGCCTTTGTGCCCTTCTCCATTGGTAAGAGACCACTGTCTGCTGCCAGACCATGGCACATACCACCAGGGGCCTCCCTCATCCCGTTCAGTTCCTCTGAGGTGTAGCTTCCTATCTTTCTCCAGCTTGGAAGGCCCTCTTAGAAGCTACCCTTGAGCCACCCTGCTGTAACCTCCATTAATACGAAGCACCAAGGACCTGCACCTAGGCAAAAAGGAAGGGGTGATCGAACCATCTCGGAGATTAGGAAAATAAGGCTCAGAGTGAGAGTGGTCCAAGGCCACACAACAGACCCCAGATTCCTAAGAAGGTAATGACAGCATAGCTGCCATATTTATTAGGAAGGGGCATCTAACGTTCCCATTGCTATAGCCTGGCAGGGGTCATCCCTGTCTCATTACAGGGGAAACCGAGGCACAGAGAGCATTAAAGGCTTCCAGGAAAGTTTCAGGCCACACTATCCAGCCCCTCCTCTCTAGGAGAATGTTAACTGGGAATCGGAAGTGGGGCGAGGCTGCAGTGAGAGTCGCCTCACTTCCGGCCCTTCCACCTCACCTCTCCAGGAAAGCGGTACTGTTTCGGGGAAGGTCTGGCCAGAATGGAGCTCTTTCTCTTCCTTACCACCATCCTGCAGAACTTCCATTTCAAGTCCCCGCAGTCACTGAAGGACATCGATGTGTCCCCCAAACATGTGGGTTTTGCCACCATCCCACCAAACTACACTATGAGCTTCCAGCCCCGCTGAGCAAGCGCAGTACTAGGGCGGGGCTCCTGGGAGGGGCAAATGGGGAGGGGGTGGGGCTAAAGGACTGGGCGGAGTTGAAGCAGAAAGCTGAGGGCAAAGGAGGACCAGACCGTGGACAAGAGGACAACAAGAAACGCTATGGGCCCTGTCCACTTGCAAGAGAGAGACCCTTCAGAGGTGGGATGGGAGGAAGGAAATCCTTACAACTATCTTGTAGATAATAATAATTACTATTATTTATTAAGTACATGCTCTGTGTTAGCGCTTTACTAAAAGCTTTAACATACACATCACTTAAAGCTCACAAACCTATGCTATAGGGACGGTGTCCATGCCCATTTTACAGACAACACAGCTGAAGTTCAGAAAGCTTAAGTCTCTATCCGCGGTCTCACAGAACACAAGTACTTGAACCCAGATCTGTGCAGGGATGGCTAGGCTTAGCCTACAGTTCTTGAGGCAGATGCATAAAAGACACGGCTTTCTCAAGTAAAACAGCAGCTTAGTATATTGCAACATGATCTGGACAGATCTATCCAGGGGGCTTTCCTGCCCTGGTGGGCAGCTGACCTGATTTCACCACACACTTGCTGGCCACACTGTTGCCCGTTCGTGAACACCTCGGGTGCCAGGGCATAATTCTGTGCCTGCCCCCAGGTAAGACCTTGGTGTCGGGTTCAGAGTTGATGGGAGGACAGGAACCAGACCTCTTAATGAGGTGGGTGAGGGAGAGAGAGACTGGCAGGGACTATGGGAGAATGTTGGATCACGGGGATGCATTTCTTTCCATTGCACGTGGCGTCACCATGCGTTGGGGGCCAAATTGACAGCGGCTAACAACAGCAGCATTTGACAGCCCGCGTCCATCCATGCGCACATGTCTTTAGGAGGCATCTAGAAACCTTGCCTCACAGAACCTTAGAAGTGTTCAGTTACAAAACTGTCAGATCTTAGAACTACAGAGTCCCCAGTTCAGGATCTTGGAATCTCAGATTCCCAGCATCTTAGACTGAGAACATTTGAGTAACTATGCTTGGAAGTATGGGGGCTCAGGATTTTGGCATCAGGGGTTGCTCTGCACACCTCTTTGAGAACTGCATTCTCAGCACCACAGCCAAATGTCATTCTTCCGAGTTGAATGTTCCTTCTGGGAAAGCAGAGAGAGAAGAAAGCAGGGGCTAGAGCTAACTGGGTTCTGCCAAAGGGAGGTACCTCCTGAGGAAGACAGAGTAGGGAGGAGATCTTTGCCCTGCAGGGGGATGAGAGGGAAGAGGGAGTGCGTCTTAATCCCCATAACCCTCAAACTCACACTTTGAAAGTAGAAAGCAGTAGATCAAAGCATTACCAGAGATGCTGAGAGAAGTCACATTCCAGCCATCAACACCTAGTCAGTCACACTTGTCCAAACAGGACAAGCAATGAGATCGGGCTGGGGACTGAGGAGAACGGGAGCCTGAATTCCAGTCCAGGCTCTGCTGCTAATTTCTTGGGGATTTTCTTTATATATATATAATTTAATTTTGTTGTTGCTGAAAATATACACAGCAACGTATAAACCAATGCAACATGTACAATTCAATGACATTGATTACATTCTTCGAGTTATGCAACCATTCTCACCCTCCTTTTCTGTGTTGTTTGTCCCCCATGAGCATAAACTCACGGCCCCCTAAATTTCCTAGCTAATCTTTCAGGTCACTGTTGTCAATTTGATCCTGTATCTATAGATCTTAAAAAAAGCATAATGCTCAAGGCAGACTTTTTTTTTTTTCCCAGTTAAGCTAAAGTATTATTTGGTTTTAAGAAGATTTCAGTGGATATTTTTGGTTTAAGATGTAAAGATGATCTCAGGGCAACAGTTTCAGGGGTTCTTCCAGCCTCCATGGCTCCATATAGTCTGGAGTCTATTAGAATCTGACATTCTGTTCTGCGTTTTCCCCCTTTTGATCAGGATTCTTCTATAGAAGCTTTGATCAAAATGTTCACTAATGGTAGCTGGGCACCATCCAGTTCTTCTGGTCTCATGGCAAAGGAGGCAGTTGTTCATGGAGGCAAATAGCCACACATTCCATATCCTGCTCCCATTCCTGACTCTCCTTCCTCCTCTCTTGCTCCTGCTTCTCTGCTAACATGAAGGACTGTCTGTGGTGATGTCACTGGGCCTTGCATGACCATTTGCAAACTTATAAGACCTCTTAGATATTCTTGAGCCTCTCTGTCTGCCCTTACTTTCTCATCTGTCTCATTCCTCCACAGTAATTACATGAAGGTCAAAACACAGCCCAGTGCTGAAGAGCTGTGGGGATGGGAGGCTGAGAGTGGTGATGTTCCTGAGGTAGTTTATTTTTCACCACCCTCTTCTGCCAAACCAAGAGTCCCTAGAGTTAAACCATGCATGACACAAACATATGCACACGTGCACACACTCCTACACACACATACACACATACACACACACACCTGTTTTTGCCATAGCAACAATAGCAAGTAGCATGTTGTCCTACTTTGTAAGTGCTACTATACCAGAAATACCACAAGTGGGTGCTTTTGAAGAACAGAAATTTATTTTCTCAAAGATAAGGAGGCTAGGAGTCTGAATTCAGAGCACTGGCTTGAGGGGAAGGCGCTCTGTGTGTGTGTGTGTGTGTGTGTGTGTCAGTTCTGGGGAAAGATACTTGTCTCAGCTTCTGTATTCCCAGTGTTCCTCAGTTCCTTGGCGATCTTCATGTGGCATCTGTCCCCCATTTGTGCTTGCTTCTGTCTGTGTCAAATCTCCTCTTTTTAAATCTCAAAAGTTACTACGTTTAAGATGCACCTACACTGATATGGAGGAGCTCTGGTGGCGTGGTGCCTAAGGTGTTTGACTGCTAACCAGAAGGCTAGTGGTTCAAACCCATGAGCCACTCCTTGGAAGGAAGGTTGGGCAATCTACTTCCATAGTGATACCGCCTTGGAAACCCAAGGAGCAGTTGCTATGAGTCAGTCGTGACTCATGAGTTTGGGGTTTTTTTTGTTTTTGTTTTTGTTTTTTTGGTACACTGATATGGCCATAATAAAGAACACTTTATTCCCAAATAGGATTACATCCACAAGTATAGGAGTTAGGATTCTAACACATGTCCTGTAAGAACACAATTTAATCCATAGCACATGTATTGAGTGCCTCCTATGTGCCAAGCACTGTGCTAAACCCATTTTCTTAGACTGGGTTTCCAGAGAAGCAAAACCAGTGATGCTCATGTATAGAGAGAGATTTATCTACAGGAAATGGCTCACACAGTTGTAGAGACTGACAAGTCCCAAGTCTGTGGGTCAGACATCAGACTGAAGGCTTCTCCTAACTCACATAGCTGTAAGGACTGATGAACCCAAGATCGGCAGGTTGCTGGCTCACAGGCTGCAGAGGCTGACGAATCCAAGATTGACAGGCTGCTGGCTCAAGTCCAAAGAACCGGAGGTCAGATGGCGACAAGCCAGATGCAGGATCAGAGAGCTTCGTCAGAGTGTCCATGTATCCATATATCCATATATATGTATATATAGGAAGCAGGCCACATCCCCAAAGACACTCCCTTTCAACTGACTGGCTGCTCACAGCAGATCTCATCATGGAAGAGCTTACATTATATCAAATATTATGGGTAATGATAACTGCAAACCACTAAGAATCATGGCCCAGCCAATTTGACACACAAGCTTTACCACCACACACATCATGCACGAACTCATTCAATCCTGTAAACACCATGTGAGATGATGATGGATGACCCCACATTACAAATGAGGACATGGTCTCAAAAGTTTAGGAACTTGTCCAAAGTCACTGCAAAAAGGTCAAGGGGGAGGCAGCAGCCAACTTCCTCTAGCTTCCCAAGAGGGAGAGAGAATTACCATCAGCAACATCAGCCCAAGGCTGATTCCTATGAAGCAGAGGTCAGACATGCCAGCACCCCCAACATGTTTACCAGTTCTGACACCAACCATCCTCCACACCCATGGCACTCTCTACTTCTCTGCTGGGTTCAATAATTCATTGCAATGGCCACACAAAACTCACAGACTATGGCATTTATTAGGGAAGTAACAGGTTACAGTTCAGGATCAGAAACAATTCAGGATACAGTTCTTCAGGCAGGATAGCTTCTTCTCAACCATGCCACAGGCATGCTTCTCTTTGGCCTCGGCCTCAGCCTCTGCTCTGCTCAGACCAACGTTACAAATCTCTTTTAGCTTTGCTGTTAGGTGCCCAAAGAGCACCCTACTTCACCAGCAAGCCTCCTGCCCAAGACACTCAGCTTTCTCTCTCCATAAGCTGAAAGGCCCACTGCTCCTTCTCATGCCAGTCTCTTGACTCTGCTGCCACCATCTCTCTGCTGTTTCCCTGCCAAGGCTTGGGTCCAATGATGTCCTGGTTCTTCTGTCTTGATGGTAGTGAGATCCCCCTTTCTGCCTCTGGGATGACTCATTTTAAGCCTAGTGGAATGACAAAATTGGCCAATCCCCAGGTTAGAGTTCCATACACATTATTTGCATGGTCCCACCCTCACAAGAGTGCCATGGACCTTATTTACATGATCCAATAGGCTATCCAAATGCACCTCACATTTGCATAATTTCACCCAGTCATCTGGTGAAAGTCACAAAGACCATATTATATAATTCACTGAGTCACAAGCCACACCCTGGCGCTTCTAGCCATTGGCCCTTTCATACGTGAAAGATTAATGTCCCCTTCCCAATCATTTTAAGTATAAGTACACCCATGAAAGTGTGTAAGCCAGTACTCCATGCCTTTATCTCCCCCCATTTTAAATAGCCACTTTCTAAATTGCCCATCCCTATCAAACCAGCCCTCTGAAGAGACAAGCATGTTCCTTTCTCTGAAGAATCTTCTGCTCCAGTTAGAACTTTGAGAATCTGCATCCGTAAGCAAAATCCAGTCTAGAGCAAACCATCAAATTGCAGCAATTTATACCAGCTCAGCGTCAAACATCTTCCTCTTCATTCAGTTGGGTTCTGGTCAGCTCCACCCCAGCCATCCAAGCTAGGTCATGGTTACCAGCTGCAAGCTTGGGAGTTCACACACCTCTCTGCACTTCAGACCAGCCAATCCTTCCTCTATCATCCCCAACCTCCCTGGGCTAGATCAATGGATACCAAACTCAGCCCGTTTCTTCATTGCTTCACTTTCCCCACTTCCACTTATCAAGTGGACCCGTGGTGTGCTAGGGGAAAAAAGATCCCAGATTCAAACATGTTCTATAGAAACTCTTTCATTAAGCCTGAGACATGACAAAGACAATCATCCATGATGAGGGAAACCACCAACATGTACACAGCATAGAAAGCTGAATGCAGTCCACTGAGTCACTGCCATGGAGTAATTATATATGATTGAAACCAAAGGAAATCATCATAAAATCATGACTGGTAGCAGGTCAACTCATTATCATCACAGCCAGGACTACAGAAGTGGGGAAAGGGCCATGATTGGGATACGTACACAATTGAAGATTAGAAAGGGTTACAGGATTGATTCTGGAGCTTGACCACCTGGCTAATGGTAGTCAATGTATGACTCATAACCAGGTGGTCCTGTGTCATAGCCACAATGTGGCTACAAGATAATACCAGGAGCCCAAGCTTTCATTTAAATTAGATAACATTTGGCTATTTTCAGTAAATCATTAAGGACACACTCAGGCAAGTTCCCTAGTTCTTTGTGTGAGTATAATCTACTTTCAGGGAGCTCTGGTGGTATAGTACCTAAGGCATTTGACTGCTAACCAGAAGGCTGGCAGTTCAACCCACCAGCCACTCTTCAGAAGGAAGATTGGGCAATCCACTTCCATAAAGATAAACAAAAAACAAATTCACTGCCATCAAGTCAGATCTGACTCACAGTGACCCCTCCTTGGGTTTCCGAGGCAGTATCACTACGGAAATAGATTGCCCAAAACCCAAGGAGGGGTTGCTATGAGTCGGATCCGACTAGATGGCAGTGAGTTTGGTACTTTCAACCACACTCTACTTGGGTGCAAACTGTCCCTCCTTAAGTTTCTCCTGGACTTGTCATGCATAACCACATTGCTGGTTAAATGATCAGAACAAACTCAAATGGCATCTGAACTTACGTCAAGACTCAAAATGGAGTTAGGGCTCCCGCTGTAGACTGCAGCCTTCTACAAACCAAGAGCTTTAGAATTTAAGGTCTAATAACAGCACCACAGCAACACTTGCAAACCTCCACAAACAGACAGAGGTGGCTGCATGTGAGGTGCATTGGCTGGGAATCAAACCAAAATCTCCCACGTGGAAGGCTAGGATTCTACCACTGAACTACAACTTCCCTCATTATTCTTCCCCTAATTCTATTTGCAGATGGTAACAGGGATCCAGCTGGAAACAGAGAAACATAGTCTGCAGTGTTATAAAAAAAGATATCACAGAGAAAAGGTGGCTTTGAAGCTTAATAACCAGCACAGTTTGGACTTACTACTTAGTGTCCATAGGCTACCTTCTCCACATATTTGCACTTCCAAGCAACAAAAGAACCTTATGCCTCTAAATACAAGATGTAATTATACTTTGCATAAATGAAGACACTTCCAACCTATTATGAAAATAGGGAGCCACAGCTCCCAACAGCCACAGTACCCTTTTCTGAGTAGTATGAATTACTTCTCAAAATCAGTCACAGTTCTATGTCCT
>NW_006921686.1:8937671-8940480 GCF_000298275.1 Orycteropus afer afer
CCTACTTCCGTAGTGATACTGCCTCGGAAACCCAAGGAGGGGTCGCTATGAGTCGGGGCCGACTCGACGGCACATAACAACAACAACAACAACATTAATGTTATCCATAATTTGTTATTCTCCACACATCCAATGCTTCTGCATAAGTCAATAAAACATAAGTAAACATCTTTCTGGTATTGGCTTTGAGCCAAGATCCATCTAACATCAGCAATGACATCCCTCATTCCACATCCTCTTCTGAAAACAGCTTGCATTTCTGGAAGCTCTCTGTCAATACAATGCTTTTTAAATTATTTCAGTAACTAGTAATTCAGTAATTATTTAATTATCTTCAGTAAGATTTTACTTGCATGTGATATTAATGATATTGTTTCATTGTTGGAGACCAAGAAAAAGACCACGAAAAAAAGAACATGATTGCAAGGCACATGTTCTAACAACAGCTAAGAGAGGGCAAGGCCTCTTTTAGAGTTGAATGCTTGCTTGGCTCCCAGCTTTGTGTTTCTGGGGTGGAACGGTGCCCCAGCAAAATGTTTGCTAACCTGTTTCCCTGGGATAATGTTTTGCCCTAAGAATAGTATACCTTAGAAACCATTCTTTAGAATCATGTACCTTAATGATCATATGTTTTAGAATGATGTAGCTTAGTGATTATTTGCTATTCTTCTAAGAGATATTAACCCAATTAATTATCAATACATTTGGGCATGGGAAAATTCCTTTGGGTACAGGAAAGAGTAAAACTTTAACTTTTAATTAATAACTGATTGTTATAAGGAAATATTTGATTTCATTGTAGAAGAATATTTGATTGAATACTTGATTGTTTTAAAGAAATATCAAAAATAATGATGTAATCATATGTTTATATATAAACAAAGCAGGACAGATACATCAGGTATTGCTCTCATGGAATATGCAGGGCGTTCGCCTGGCCCCCCATTCTTTTTAAAAAGCCATTAATCCTTTTGTGTCACTTCGTTTTGTGACCTGTGCAGTTTTGCTGGACACAGCAATTGGCGCCCAAACAGGGACCCTGAGGACAGCGGTGAGTGCCCAAGAGGACACCCCGCCAAGTGAAATTGGAGCTCCATAACAAGAAGAAGGGTCAGTGTGGATGAATTTAATAAGTTTCTTTTTTAAGCCAGGCTAACATGGGGAATTCTGAATTCCATGAAAGGGATCATTATATTTCTGTTCTTAAAGCATTACTTCAGGCTAGAGGTTTTTCAGTGTCTAAAAAGGAGTTACAGGAATTTTTACAGTGTGTAGATCACTGTTGTCCTTAGTTTCCTCAGGAAGAAACCATTGATTTAACAGTTTGGGAGACCATTGGTCAACAAATGAATGAATGTTTAAAAGAACATGGGCCGGAGGATTTTCCAGAGTCTGTATTTTCTATGTGGAGTATTTTAAAACTGTGTTTAGAATTAGATAAGGGAATAAGTGTGGGCATAGATCCTAAAGTGGGAAAGGAGAAATATGTAGACACAGATTGAAAATTAAGAGAGTCAAAATTACAAGAAGAAATAATTAAACAAAAGTTAGAAACTGAACCTTCATAAGTTAAGGAAGAGAAGTTATATCCTTCCTTAAATCCATTTTTGGGTCAGGCAAAACCTTCTTTAAATTTGTTTTTAGATCAGGCTGTTTCAGCTGCAACCATGCATGCTAGCACTTGTTCTCCTCCACCTTTTAACCTTTTCCCTATCTCAGGGAAGTAAGTTAACTGTTTATCATCCACTGTGCTTCCTTTATCACCTATGCAAGGTATGGTGCAAAAGGCAAGGGCCATAGATGATGACATTAGAATTGAAACATGTTTTTCCTTTAACAGAATATGTAGACCTGCAGACTAATCAGCCAATGTGAAGACATAAAACATTTTCTTTTAAAACTCTTAAAGATTTGAAACAAGCTGCTGCCACCTATGGGCCAACAGCACCATTTGTAAAAGCTTTAATAAAAACCATTACTCAGGAAGTTTTATGTCCTTATGAATGTTATATGCTGGCTAAAACTGCATTAGAAGGAGGAGATTATTTGATGTGGAAAATGTATTTTTATGATTTTTGTACAGAGCAGTATGAGAAATCAGCAACATAATGTTCCCATTAGTTTTGAAATGCTTTCTGGTACCGGACAGTTTTTAGAGGTCACAACTCAATTAACTTATCCCTTACAAGCGTATCAGCAGATATTAGCCGCAGCCTCTCAGGAATGGTCTAAGCTACCAGCAAAGGGAGCTGATAACTCTAGTTTTACTAAAATTATACAAGGACCTATAGAGCCCTTTGAACAATTTGTAGATAGGATAAGTGTAGCAGTGTCTCAAAGTGTTAGTGACAGCACAGCTGCTAATATTTTAATTAAACAATGGGCTTATGATAATACTAACAAAGATTGTAAACAGGCTATTAGGGCTACCAAGGAAGCAAAAAAGGCAGAGGCTTATGCTGTTTTACCTGTTCTTCAGGATTTCTCATGCCAAGCACTTAATATTGTGAGTGACAGCCAGGATGTAGTTCATTTACTCACCCATGTTGAGACTGGCAAAATCAAACATATATCTAATGAAGAATTATTAACTCTTTTTTTTTTTTTTTTCTCTCTCTTTTTTTTTTTTTTTTACTTTACAAAAGGCAGTACGGGAGTGCTTTCATCATTTTACATCACACACATTAGAGCCCATACCCCCTTGGTGGGCCCTCTCAAGGAAATAAACAAGCAGATGAATAACTCTGTCTTCCCGTACAGGAAGCTATCCAATCATATGCTTCTTTTCATCAAAATAGTGCTAGTTTAC
>NW_006921686.1:8941078-8943151 GCF_000298275.1 Orycteropus afer afer
GGGACCAGATCCACTATTAACATGGGGACAAGGGTAAGCTTGTGTTTTTCCAGAAACAATGACAAGCCCATATGGGTACCAGAGAGACTTGTCTGACATGATGGATCATATCCAGCACTGCCCGCCTTCTATGGCTATCACTATGGGATCAAAGGAGGTGACAGCCACCAAGTCATCAGACCAGAGTTTACTGCCTTTCCTGGGGGTTTTCCAGAAAACATCTTACAGACACCAGAAGGACCAATACAATAGGATTATGGAGACTGTTTGCTGCAACTGGAATGGTGAATCATACTGCATTCAGAAGGGGATCAGAAGGAGGGACATTTGTCCGGGGAAATCACTCTGACATACAGGCATGTTTTCAACCTCCAAACGCTCCTCTTCTTAGCACATAAATATAATGTTTGTGCCACAAATGTTAACATAAGTTGTTTAAATATTTTTTAAACCAATGATGTTTTAGGAAATTATTATTGGAATGTAACTTGTAATAACTATTTGTTAACTCAGTGCTTAACCTCAACAGATCAATATGTATTAATAGTAACACAACCACACTATATAACCTTACCAGTTAATATTTCAGACAGATGGTTTCATTCAGCAGGAGAACATTCACTGCACTTAGTACATCAAGGGCTTAGTAGATCTAAGCACTTTATTGGACTTTTGATTGCAGGCATAACTCCTCTTGCCACAACGATAACTACTATGACTGTGGCTGCTATTGCACTACAATCCTCTATTCAGACAGCCCAATATGCAAATGAGATTACCCAAAATACTGTAAAGGCATTAGTGGATCAAGAAAATATTGATCAGGATTTTAAACTCAAAGTAGATTATGTTAGAGGAAGCAGTACTATCATTAGGAAATGAGTTAGAAGTGATAAGAGTAAGGCAGGCATTGCATTGTGATTATTGATATGAATACATATGTGTGACATCATACCCGTGAATTTCAGTGATCCTGAATTCACTTGGGAAAATATCAAAATGAGAATATTAGAAGTTTGGCATAGCTCAAATACTAGTTTTGAAATTCAGAAATTCCGTAAAGATATTCAAAAGATAAAGGATAGTCACACACCCATGATTGATCCAAATCAAGTTGCAAATTCAATACTTGATGAATTTAAAAGTCTTAACCCTTTTAAGAGCATTCCTACATTTTTATATCACTTTTTACCATACATAGTAATGTTTTTAATCATACTACTTGTTATTCTTTGGGTCACAAGATTAATTCAATATTTAATTTGATCTTTAACTATTGAAGTACATTTACTTCAGTTAAAAAAATAAAAAGGGAGGAAATGTTGTAGACCAAGAAAAAGACCACCAAAAAAAAAAAAAAAAAGAGCATGATTGCAAGGCACATGTTCTAACAACAGCTAAGAGAGGGCAAGGCCTCTCTTACGGTTGAATGCTTGTTTGGCTCCAGCTTTGTGTTCCTGGGGAGGAACGTTGCCCCAGCAAAATGTTTGCTAACCTGTTTCCCTGGGATAATGTTTTGCCCTAAGAATAGTATACCTTAGAAACCATTCTTTAGACTCATTGTTCTAGTTCCCTAGTGCCGCTCTGATAAGAACATACCACAAATGGGATGGCCTGAACAAACAGGAGTTTATTCTTGCAACTCAGAGGCTTTAAGTCCCAGTTCAAAGTGCCAAGCCTGGGTGAAAACCCCTCAACCTTGGCGGCCAGCTCTGCCTCCAGCTCCTGGCCCACTGGAGCTAGAGGCATTTCTTCACTCAGACAGCTGTTGGCTGCTGAGGCTGAGAAGCCCCAAGGTTGACTAGTCAAAAGGAACAGTCCTGATGTTACCAAACCACACGGCAGGCCATTAACTTAAGTCCATTGTTAAGTCCCAAGGTTGGCAGAGCATTAGCAGGCTGCTGAGCAATGACACAGCTACATGCAGGGTCCAAGCGTGCCATAGGCCAAAAACCTTTTTCAAAGCTTCTCCTTATATACAGGAAGCAGACCACATACCCAAAGGCAGCTACTCAGCTACTCATAGTAGATTCCACCATGAAGTTGATTACCAGTCTCATTATGGGGAATACT
>NW_006921686.1:8944121-8945606 GCF_000298275.1 Orycteropus afer afer
CTTCTTGAGCTGCTCTTTGAAATCTTCTGTTCAGCTCTTTTATCTTGTCATTTCTTCCATTTGCTTTAGCTACTCTCTGTTCAAGGGCAAGTTTCTGTCTCTTCTAACATCCATTTTGGTCTTTTCTTCCTTTCCTGTCTTTTTAATGATCTCTGGCTTTCTTCATGGATGATGTTCTTGATGTCATCTAACAATTCCTCTGGTTTTCTGTCATTGGTGTTCAATGCATCCAGTCTATTCTTTAGATGGTCTCTAAATTCAAGAAGGATATAATCAAGGTCATATTTTGGCTCTTGTGGACTCCTTTTAATTGTCTTCAAGTTGAACTTGCATATGAGCAGTTGACGGTCTGTTCCACAATCAGCTCCTGGCCTTGTTTTGTCTGAAGATATTGAGCTTCTTCATTGCTTCTTGCCACAGATGTAGTCAATCTGATTTCTGTGTACTCCTCTGGTGAGGTCCATGTGTATAGTCACTATTTGTATTGTTTAAAAAAGGTATTTGTGATGAATAAGTCATTGGTCTTGCAAAATTCTACAATGTGATCTATGGTGTCATTTCTATTGCCAAAGCCATATTTTCCAACTAGCAGTGATTCTCTTTTGTTTCCAACTTTTACATTCTAGTCACCAGTGATAATCAACACATCTTGATTGCATGTTTGGTTAATTTCAAACTGCAGAAGTTGGTAAAAAAAAAAAAAATCTGCAATTTCCTCATGTTTGGCTTTGGTGGTTAGTGCATAAATTTGAATAAGAATATTATCTTGTCTTCCTTGCAGGTGTATGGATATTATCCTATCACTGACAGCATTGTACTTCAGGACAGATCTTGAAACATTCTTTGTGATGATGAACACCACACTATTCCTCTTCAATCTGTCATTCCCAGCATAGTAGATCATATGATTTTCTGATTCAAAATGGCCAAAAGCAACCCATTTCAGTTCACTAATGTCTAGGATATCGATCTTTATGCATTCAATTTCATGTTTTATAACTTCCAATTTTCCTAGATTCATACTTCGTACATTCCATGTTCTGATTATTAATGGATGTTTGCAGCTGTTTCTTCTCATGTTGAGTCATGCCACATCAGCAAATGGAGGTGCCAAAAGATTTACTCTATCCATATCAGTAAGCTCAGCTCTACTCTGAGTAGGCGACTCTTCCCTATCATATTCTGAGTGCCTTCCAACCTGAGGGGCTCATCATCTAGCACTTTATCAGACAATGTTTCAGGACTATTCATAAAGTTTTCCAGTAATATATCAGACAGTGTTTCACTGGTATTCATGAGGTTTTCATTGGCCATTTCTTTAAGAAGTGGATGGCCTC
This sequence comes from Orycteropus afer afer, assembly GCF_000298275.1. Lineage (NCBI taxonomy): Eukaryota > Metazoa > Chordata > Mammalia > Tubulidentata > Orycteropodidae > Orycteropus > Orycteropus afer. Next base: position 8,945,459 of record NW_006921686.1, read on the forward strand.
TCCCTTCTTCCGAGTCTGTCCTAGTCTGGAAGCTCCATTGAAACCTGTCCACCATGGGTAACCCTGCTGGCATTTGCAACACCAGTGGCATAGCCTCCAGCCTCACAGCAACATGCAAGCCACCACAGGATGACAAACTGACAGACAA
>NW_006921686.1:8947169-8948234 GCF_000298275.1 Orycteropus afer afer
GTAAACTGTGGTCAATTCATGAGACAAAGTGTATGTGAACTGCTGTATGGAAAGTGAATCTGCTCTGTAAATCTTCACCCAAATCATAATTAAAAAAAAAAAAAAGAAAAAGAAAGAAATAAAGCTGGATTTTGATGATTCCAAAATGAGGACTCCAAAGAAAGTGAGGAAAACAGTATGCTATTGTAAAATGGAGGAAAGGAGATCCTTATTATGTAATTTCAAAAAAAAAAAAAAAGCTTATCAACATTCATCTGAAATAAGATGAGTCTAATAAACTGAGTGATCTAGCGAGGAGACTTCCAAGGGAAGTGTTGAAGTTACCACCTGGTCTTTTCTTGTTACTTATAGTGAAATGCATGAGGAGAGAGACGAATTGAGGGAAGAACTGCTAAACAACAAGAAACCAGGACGACTTGATGACTTGGGAAACTCTCAGCCTATCCAGATGGTAAAGGATGCTAAAATTAAGAAACAACTTCTAAGCAAAGAGGTGCTCTGGTGGTGTAGTGGTTAAAGCATTCTACTGCTAACCAAAAGTTCGTCAGTTTAAACCTACCAGCTGTCCTGTGGGAGAAAGATGAGGCAGTCTGCTTCCTCCATAAATCTTTACAGCCTTTGAAATCTTACTGGACAGTTCTACTCTGTCTGATAGGGTCAACTATGAGTTGGAATCAATTCAGAGGCAGTGGGTTTTGGTTTTGGTCCAAGCAAAGATCAAGACACTGAAAAGAGCATTGTCTAAAGATGAAGCCACATGCATGACTGTAAAATCTTTTGTTAAGATCTCAGAAAGATCAAAGGTGGTGCCTCAGAGTCACACAAGAGGCCCTTTCAAGCGATTAAGGGTAAACCTCATAGGTCCTCTCAATTAAATAGAGCCTCTAAGAAACTTGAGGTCTCCTCTTAGAAAGATTTATTGATATGTTTTGGATGGAATGGACCCCAATGAGATTGACAGGAGCCCCATTTTTGACAGCATTACATCAGTAGTCACACTACCAGCTTGGGCTTCTTGGAAACCCAAGATGCTACTGTCATAAGTCAGGCTGAAAAACCTTCTCA
>NW_006921686.1:8949099-8952372 GCF_000298275.1 Orycteropus afer afer
CTCCTTAAATAAATGGAGGACTTGCATTCTGAAGTGGGAAATGTACACAAACTTGCAATATCTGATCATACCAGCAAGTGAGGATGCTGATAATATATTTTTTTTTAACCACCAAAGGACACAAGACCCCAAAAAAATAGTCTCCCACTAGCCCAAGAGAGAAAATTTGGACATTAAAACATAATGAGGTAATGAAATTACAATATATCAAAATGTATGGGACATGACCAGGCAGTGCTGAGGGGAAAATTTATATCATTAAATGCTTACATTAAAAAAGAGAAAACATATCAAATCAGTAATATAATCTTCCATTTTAGGAAACTAGAAAAAGAAGAGTGAAATAAAAACAAAGCAAGAAGAAGGAAGGAGATTGAGAAAAGGACACGGCAGAGATATCTGACCTCCTCTAACTTCACAAGGGAGGGAAGGAATCAAAATCAACATCAACAGCCCAAGGCTGATTCCTATGAGGCGGAGGTCAGACATGCCACCACCCTCCAATCTTTGTACCAATTCAGACACCAACTGTCCCTCCCATGGCACTCTCTACCTCCCACAGCACTCTCTACTTCTCTGCTGAGTTCGATAATTCCTTGTAATGGCCACACAGAACTCACAGACAATACTCATGGGAGTCTCTATGAGTCAGAATCAACTGGAGGCAGTGAGTTTTTATTTTATAAAAGAAGAAAGGACTCAACTCAATAATCTAAGCTCCTACCTTATAATAGGTAGACTGACCTCTAAGATCCATACGGCTGGTGTACGTGTTCTGTGTAGAACTTGTAAATATTATGGGATATCATCTATGTGATTAACCTACTGCCATTGAGTTGATTCCAACTCACAGAGACCTATAGAGCAGAGCAGAACTGCCCCATAAGGTTTCCAAGGATGTAAATCTTTATGGAAGCAGACTGCCTCATCGTTCTCCTGTGGAGTGGCCAGTGGGTCTGAATCACTGACCTTTTGGTTAGCAGACAAATGTTTTAATGACAGCACCACCAGAGCTCCTAACTATGTGATTATGTTACATTATATGGCAAAAGGGACTTTGGAGGTGTAAGGAAGGTCCCAAATCAGTTGACTTCAAGTTAATCAAAAAGGAGGATTATCCTGCTGGCCTAATCAGATGACTCATTAAAGGACGTCAAAGAGACTTAAAGTAAGGAAGATTCTCTTGCTGTCCTTGAAGAAGAAAATGGCCATGTTGTGGGAGAACCAGGTGTTAGGGAATGGAAGGCAGCTTCTAAGAGCTAGCTGAGAGTGGCGTCAAGTCAACAGCCAGCAAGAAAATAGAAACCTCAATCCTACAACCACAAGGAACTGAATTCTGCCAATGACTAGAGTGATAGTTGAAGTTGTGTGTTCACTTGGCTGGACCACAATTCTGAGTGGTTTAAGCAGTTGTGATGTGGGCTATTCCCATGAGGAGATCAGATGTATATGTTTTGAGAAGCCAATCCATTGAAAGGGAGTTTCCCTAGGGGTGTGGCCTGCTTCCAGTATATTTATGGACATCCTGGGAAAAAGAGACACTCTTCTGTGGATCTGGATCCTGTTGTGCTACCTACAGCTGTCCAGGAGTGAACAATCCCCCATTCGGCCTGGTGATCTTGGAGTCATCATTTGTTGGAGTCAAGAGCCGATATACTGACTGCCAACCTTGAGCTCGTCAGTCCCTGCAGCTGCGTGAGTCAGGAAAAGACTCCAGCTTGACGTTTGATCCAAGAACTTGGGACTTGCCAGCTTCTATAACTCTGTGAACCATTTTCCTAAGATAAATTTCTCTATATATATCTCTATATATAAGCTTTACTGGTTTTGCTTCTCTAGAAAACCCAGCCTAACACAACTAGTGAACTAAGAAGAAGCCCTGAGCCTAAGATCAGATAACAGCCCTGATCTATACCTTGATTTCACACTTGTGAGTCTCTCAGCAAAGAGCTCAACTACTCTATTCCCAAACAGTTACTCGACCAAAATTGTAAGACAGTAAGAGAGTGTTGTTTTAAGCCAGTAAGTTTGTGGTACTCCACAATAGAAAACTAATACACACCTTAAGAAACCAAAAAAAAAAGGCCAACATAAAACCAACACAAGTAGTTGTGTTTGTTGTTAGGTGCCATTGAGTCAGCTCTGACTCATAGCGACCCTAAGTACAACAGAATGAAACACTGCCCAGTCCTGTGCCAGCCTCACAATTCTTGCTACACCTGAACCCATTGTTGCAGCCACTGTGACAATCCATCTCATAGAGGGCCTTCCCCTTTTTCATGGGCCCTCCACTTCACCAAGCATGATATCCTTCTCCAGGAAATGGTCCCTTTTGACAACATGATCAAAGTAGGTGAGACAAAGTCTGGCCATTCTCACTTCCAAGGAGCACTCTGGCTGCACTTCTTCCAGGACATATTTGTTAGTTCTTTTGGCAATCCATGGTACTTTCAGTATTGTTTGCCAACACCACCACTAAAAAGCATCAACTCTTCTTTTGTCTTCCTTACTCATTGTCCAGCTCTTACTTGCATAAGAGGCAATTTAAAATACCATGGCTTAAGTTAGGCACACCTCAGTCTTCAAATGGATATCTTTGCTCTTCAGCATTTTAAAAAGGTCTTTTGCAGCAGATTTTCCCAGTGTGATAAGTCATGTGATGTCTCAACTGCTGCTTCATTTGGTGCTGATTGTCGAACCAAGTAATATGAAATCTTTGACAACTTCAATCTTTTCTCGTTTATCATGATGCTGCTTATTGGTCCAGTTGTGAGGATTTTTGTTTTCTTTATGTTGAGATGTCATCCATACTGCAGACTGTAGTTTTTAATCTTCATCAGCAAGTGCTTCAAGTCATCTTCACTTTCAGCAAGCAAAGTTGTGTCATCTGTGTATCGCAGGTTATTAGTGAGTCTTCCTCCAATCCCGATGCCATTCTGTTCTTCATATTGTCCAGCTTCTTGGATTATTTGCTTAGCATACAGATTGAATGAGTGTGGAGAAAGGATACAACTCTGACACACTCCCTTCCTGATTTCAAACCATGCAGTATCCACTTGTTCTGTTCGAATGACAGCCTCTTGGTCTGTGCACAGGTTCCTCCTGAGCATAATTAAGTGTTCTGGAATTCTCATTCTTCTCAATGTTATCCATAATTTGTTATGATCCACACAATTGAATGCTTTTGCATAGTCAATAAAACACAAGTAAACATCTTTCTGGTATTCTTTGCTTTCAGCCAAGATCCATCTGACATCAGCAATGATATCCCTC
>NW_006921686.1:8952572-8955957 GCF_000298275.1 Orycteropus afer afer
CTTCCAAATATCTTGGCATAGACAAGTGTGTGCCTCCAGTGTGACATCCATTTGTTAAAACATCTCAATGGGTATTCTGTCAATTCCTGGAGCCTTGTTCTTTGCCAATTCCTTCAGTGCAGCTTCAACTTCTTCCTTCAATACCATTGGTTCTTGATCATATGCCTTCAATACCATAGATTCCTGAACATCAAACAATTCTTTTTGATACAGTGACTCTATGTATTCCTTCCATCTCCTTTTGGTGTTTCCTGCATCAGCCAATATTTTGCCCAAAGAATCTTTCAATATTGTAACTCCAGGCTTGAACTGTTTCTTCAGTTCTTTCAGCTTGAGAAATGCTGAGAGTATTCTTCCCTTTTGGTTTTCCAACATGAAGTCTTTGCACATTTCATTATAATAACTGACTTTGTCTTCTCGAGCTGCACTTTGAAATCTCCTGTTCAGCTCTTTTATCTTGTCATTTCTTCCATTTGCTTTAGCTACGCTCCATTCAAGGGCAAGTTTCAGAGTCTCTTCTGACATCCATTTTTGTCTTTTCTTCCTTTCCTGTCTTTTTAATGACCTTTTGCTTTCCTCATGGATAATGTTCTTGATGTCTTCTCATAATTCCTCTGGTTTTTGGTCATCGGAGTTCAATGCAATAAATCTATTCTTTACACCGTCTCTAAATTCTGGAGGGATATAATCAAGGTCACATTTTGTCTCTCGTACACTTGTTTTAATTGTCTTCAACTTCGACTTGAACTTGCACATGAGCAGTTGATGGTCTGTTCCACAGACAGGTCCTGGCCTTGTTTTGGCTGAAGAGATTAAGTTTTTGCATCGCCTCTTTCCACAGATGTAGTTGATCTGATTCCTGTGTACTCCATCTGGCTAATCTATGTGCATAGCTGATATTTATGTTGTTGAAAAAAGGTATTTGGAATGAATAAGTTGTTGGTCTTGCAAAATCCTATCAGGAGATCTCTGGTGTCATTTCCAGCACGAAGGCCATGTTTTTCAACTTCCAGTGATTCTTCTTTGTTTCCAACTTTTGCATTCCAATCACCAGTGATAACTAACACATCTTGTTTGCATGCTCAATTTCAGATTGTAGAAGTTAGTAAAAATCTTCAACTTCCTCATCTTTGGCTTTGGTGGTTGGCGCATAAACTTGAATAATAGTTGTATTAACTGGTCTTCCTTATAAGCCTATGGATATTATCCTATCATTGACAGCATTGTACTTAAGGATAGATCTTGAAACAATCTTTATGATGATGACTGTCACACCATTCCTCTTCAATTTGTCATTCTGGCATAGTGGATCAAATGGTTGTCTGATTCAAAATGGCCAAAACCAGTCCATTTCAGTTTATTAATGCCTAAGATATTGATCTTCATGCATTCCATTTCATTTTTCACAACTTCCAATTTTCCTAGATTCATACTTTGTACATTCCATGTCCCAATTACTAATGGATGTTTACAGCTATTTCTTCTCATTTTGACTCATGTCACGTCAGAAAATGGAGGTCCTGAAAGTTTTACTCCATTCACATCATTAGGGTTGGCTCTCCTCTGAGAAGGCAATTCTCCCCCAATAACACAAGTAGAGGGAAAGGAAATAATTAAGAATGAAAATCAGTGAAATTGAAAGCAGCAAGACAAGAGAAAATAATCAATAAAACCCAAAACTGGTTCTTCAAAACATTACGAAAACTCCTACCATATATATTTTTTTAACTGTGATTTGAGTGAAAGTTTACAGAACAAATTCATTTTCCATACAAGTTCATACACATTTTGTTTCATGACATTAATCACAGTCCCCATAATGTAACAGCTCTCTTCCCACTTCCTCCTTGTGGTTACCTTTTCCCTGTATCATTTCCTGTGCATTCCTGCCCTCCCAGCCACTCCTCGGAAGGAAGGTTGGGCAATCTACTTCCATGGGGATACTACCTCAGAAACCCAAGCAGGGGTTGCAATGAGTCGGATCCAACTCCATGGCAGCAGTTTGCGTTTTGCATTTTTGCGAGCTGTCTCCCTGTGCAAATGCTGCCCTTCTGATCTCCCGTGGTTTGTTGTTCTAAGGTTGATTTATGCCTATCTGGTGTAAATGTTCACCTTATATGCCTGTCCATTGTTTACCTGGAAGCCACAAGAATGAGTTCAATTCCAGGCCCAAAAGGTGACTAGCGTCCATAGTGTCAGGGGTTTCACCAGTCTCTATCAGACCAGTAAGCGTGGTCTTTTTTATAATTTTGAGTTTTGTTCTGCATTTGTCTCTCATGCTATCCAGGATCACCTATTATGATCCTTTCTGAGTGGCTGACAGTGGTAGCCAGGCACCCTTTGGTCTCATGGTCACATAGGCTGAGGTCTGCATTGTTCACTAGACCCTTGGACCAATTGTTTCCACGTGTTTTCAGTTTTCTTCATTCTTCTTCACTCCAGACAAGGATAAACCAGTTGTTGTATCTTAGATGGCCATTTGCAAGCTTTTGAGAGCCCAGTTGCTACTCACCAAATAGGATGTAGAACAATGTTTTTGTGTAATATGTTATGACAATTGAGCTTGATGTCCCCAGCAACTATGGTCCTGAGCCCATAGGCCCAACAACTCACTCCCTCAAGGTGGTTGGCTGTGGCTGAGATAAAACTTCTCACAATATTGACTACAAAAATAAAAAGAGAGAAAACACAGACTATCAACACTAAGAACAAAAGAGAATATATCATTACTGACCCTGTTATTAGTTGCCATGAGTTGGCTCCTACCCATAGTGACCTTATGCATAAAAGAATGAAATATGCCAAGTCCTGGACCATCTCCATGATCTTTGTTATGTTTGAACCCATGGTTGAGGCTACCATGTCAATCCATCTCCTTGAAGTTTTTCTCCATTTTCCCTGTATTTTACCAAACACAATGTTCTTTTCTAGTAATTGGTCTTTCCTGATGATGTGTCCAAAATAAATAAGACAAGCTCACCATCTTCACTTCTAAGAAAGTGTATTTCTTCTAAGACTGATTTTCTTTTCATCAGAAGAGACTACTCACCCTACAAACATCAAAATGATAATAACGGAATACTAAAAACAAATCTATGCACATAAATTCAAAACCTTATATGAAATGGGCCAATTCATTGAAAGAAAAAATTATCAAAAGTCACCCAAGAAGAAATGGATAAATAGAATAGTCCTACATCTATTAAGAAAATTTAATAAATAGTTTAAAACCATCCGAAAAGAAAAGTTCTGGCCTAGATGGTTTTAGTGATGAATTCTACCAAATATTTAAAGAAGAAATAACACCAATGGTTCACAATCTTTACCAGAGAAGAGGAGAAAACACTTCCAAACTTATTTCAAGAGGCCATCACTACTCTTATAC
>NW_006921686.1:8957557-8958943 GCF_000298275.1 Orycteropus afer afer
GTTATGGCAGCACTAGATAACTAGGACAACCAATATCACTCATAGATATAGATGCAAAATCCTCCACAAAAATACTAAAAATTCATATACATGTATGTGTGTGTGTGTGTGTGTGTGTGTTGCTGTCAAGCTGTCAATTGCTGTCAAGTTGATTCCAAGTCCCCGTGGGTGTCAGAGTGGAACTGTGCTCCATAAGGGTTCAGTGGTTGATTTTTCAGAAGAGATCACCAGGCCTTCCTTCTGGGCACCTCTGGGTGAAAGTGAACCTTCAACCTTTTGGTTGGAGATAGATACAGAGATAGAGATAGATGAACAGATACAGATACAAATACAGAGATAAAGATAGATAGATAGATAGATAGATAGATCATGTTGACCAAGTAAAGTTCATCCAAAGAATGTAAGACAAGGCTGGTTCAATGTTTAAAAATCAATCAAACAAAGAATATCACCTGTGAGTACTATGAGTACTGTGCTCCTGTAAAAAACCATCTATATGAGACCAAATGGTCCACAATTACTTTAAAGAAGGTAAGGGGGCAGGGACACCAGATTAATGGAAATAGAACAACCAGAACGGAAATAACAAGAACGTTCATGTATCATGAAGAATGTTGTCAATGTCATTGAATAATTTGTATAGAAATTGTTGAATGGGAACTTAAACTACTGTATAAACCTTCAACTAAAACACAATAAAATATTATTTAAAAAAAAATCAATCAGTTGTATTCACCATATAGTAGACTAAGTAAGGTAAAACACATGCACATCTCAAAAAAAAAAAAAAAAGCAAGAAGAAGATTTAAATAAATAAATAAATAAGCAAACTCCATTCATGATAAAAAAAAGTACTGTAACACATTACCACAAATTTGGTAACTTAAAATAATAGAAATTTATTTTTTTGCAGTTCTAGAGGTGCAAAGTCAAAATCCGTTTGACTAAGCTGAAATCAAGGTGTTAGCAGGGCCACACTCCCTCCAGAAGCTCTAGGGGAGAATCCATTGCTTGACACTTCTTGCTTCTGGTGGATGCTAACATTGCTTGACTGTGGCCACTTTATTCCAATCTCTGCCTCTGTGGCCACATTGCCTTCCTTTTTTCTGTTTGTAATCAAATTTCCCTGTACCTATTTAGTGGTTTTTGATTTTTTTTTTTTTTTAAGGTGTGAGCTAGGGATGGATTTGGGAGCCATTGGTATATATGTAGTAGTGTGGATACATATGGGCTCACCTAAGGAGAGTACTCATGAGGAATCTGTACCTTGACCAGGAGGCTGTCATTTGAACAGAACAAGGGGACACTACATGGTTTAAAATCAAGAAGGGAGTGCGTCAGGGTTGTATTCTTTCTCCACACTTATTCAATCTATATGCTGAGCAA
>NW_006921686.1:8959873-8973731 GCF_000298275.1 Orycteropus afer afer
GGCTGGTGGGTTTGAACCACCTGCCTTCTGATTAGCAGTCAAATGCCTTAGGCACTACATCACCAGAGCACCTAAGAAAGGAATAATCATCTGAATCATTTTCTCTGCCAAGAACACTGCCAAGAAAATAAAAGGATGAGCCCTAGACTTATAGAGGGATTACATGAAATTTTTAAGTGAAGCATCCATCAGAGTTAGAGGTCATGCCTACCTCAGTGAGCAGTTTGGAATGGGGGGGAAGGGGAGGATAGAGTGAGGAGTAGGTAGCCAGATTGGAGTACACAGTATTTCTATCCAGATCATACCATTCCCTTGTGCAAAATCCTCTGATGACTCCACATCTCACTGAGAGTCTTTACAATCCTTCTGCCTACTTCTTACAAGGATACTTGAGATTGCAGTTAGGGTCCACTGGATAACCCAAAATAATCTTCCCATCTCAAGATACTTAACTCAAGGGTCTATAAAGGTCCTTTTTCCATGTAAGATAACATTCATATTGTCGTTGTTGTTGTTAGGTGATGTTGAGTTGGCTCCGACTCATAGCAACCCTATGTATAATAAACAAATACTGCATGGTCCTGCGCCATCCTCACAAACCTTGCTATGTTTGAGCCCATCACTGCAGCCACTGTGTCAATTCATCTCCTTGAGGGTCTTCCCTTTCTTCACTGACCCTCCACTTTACCAAGCATGACATCCTTCTTCAGGGAATGGTCCCTTCTGATAACATGACCAAAGTAGGTGAGATGAAGTCTGGCCATTCTTGATCCAAGGAGCATTCCCACTGCACTTGTTCCCAGACAGATTTGTTTGTTCTTTTGGAAGTCCATGGTATTTTCAGTATTCTTCTCCAACCATAATTTAAAGATATCAACTCTTCTTCAGTTTTCCTTACATTGCCCAGCTCTCACATGCATATGAGGCAATTGAAAATACCAGGGCTTGGGTCAGGTGCACTTTAGTCTTCAAAGTGACATCTTTGCTTCTTAACACTTTAAAGAGGTCATTCCTATTAGGCTTCCATATTAACCAAAAAAAAAAAAAAAATGCTGCCATCGACTCATAGCAACCCCCACTGGGTTTCCAAGGCCATAAATCTTTAGGGAAGTAGATTGGCCCATCTTCCTTCCACAGAGCAGCTGGTGGCCTTGAACCACTGATCTTCTGGTTAGCAGCCAAATGCGTCATCCACTATGCCACCAGAGCCCCATATTAGGACCTGGGTATCTTTGGGAGTCTTTAATTAGCCTACTATAGGGTTCTTAGATATGGAATCAAAAGTATGATCCATAAAAGAAAATATTGATAAGTTGAACTTCTTCAAAACTAGAAACATTTTCTCTGCCAAGAACATTGCCAAGAAAATAAAAAGATGAGCCCTAGACTTGAAGAAAATGTTTTTAGTTCACATACCAGACAAAAGACTTGTACCCAGAATATAAAAAGAACTCTGAAAACCCAGCACTAAGGAAAAAATAGCCCAATTTTAAAATGGCTAAAGATTTTAATAGGCACTTTCCTAAAGAAGATCTACAGTTGATAGATTAGCACATTAATTGATCACATCCATGAAGGAATTACAAATTAAACTCAGATAGGATACCCTGCATACCTATTAGAATGACTATAATAATAAACACTGATCAATTTTAAAGAGAACATTGGGGCCAGGACATTTAATAAATGGAAGTAAAACTACTAGAACAGAATTAAAATGTCCTTTGATGCAATGTGAAGAAAGTAAGCAATGTCACTGATCATTATGTCTAGAAACCGTGCAATGAGGGCAGCATGGCTGTGCATATTTTCACCAAAAATAAAATTAAATATTAAAAAAAAAAATGCTGACAATATCTAAGGGTTTGTGAGAAAGTGGAGCACCTGGAGCTTGACATGTTGCTGGTGGACACACAAAATAGCACAGCCATTTTAGAAAACATTTGAACTGTTTCTTTAAAAGTTAAATATACACTTAACCAGATGACCCAGCAATTCCAGTATTTATCCGCAATCAATGAAAACTCATGTTTGCATAAACCTGCACATGAACATTTACAGAAGCTTTATTCATGATTACCAGAAACTAGGAATAACAAAGATGTCTTTTAAAGGATAAATAAATAATCAGACTGTGGCATATCCATATAATGGAACCACTTGGCAATCAAAGGAACAAACTATTGACACACAGAACTTGGATGAGTCTCAAAGGCACTATGCTAAGTGACAGAACCCAATCACAAAAGGTAACATACCGTATAATTCCATTTATAATACATGTTGGAAAAGGCAAAAATGTGTAAACAGAGAACAGACCCATTGTTGCCAGGAGTTAGGGATGGGGAAGAATCAGAATTCAAAGGGAGAGTACTAGGGGTGTTGATACTGTTCTGGATCCTGTCTGCACTGGTGATTATAAGAATCTATGCATTTATAAAACCTTCTAGAACCACACAGCCCCCCCAAAAAAATAAATTTTAATGTATGTAAAGATATTAAAAAAAAAAAAAGAGTAACTAGGATATTAAATTCCAGAGTATTTAATTTGCTCAGGAGGAACCTGTACATAGACCAAGAGGCAGACATTCAAACAGAACAAAGGGATACAGAGTGATTTCAAATCAGGAAAGGTGTGCACCAAGGTTATACCCTTTCACCATACTTAATTCAATCTGTATGCTAAGCAAATAACCCAAGAAGCTGGACTATATGAAGAAAAATGCAATATTAGGATTGGAGGAAGACTCATTAACAACCTGTGATTTGCAGATGACACAACCTTGCTTGCTTAAGGCAAAGAAGCCTTGAAGCACTTACTGATGAGGATCAAAGACCACAGCCTTCTGTATGGATTATACCTCAACATAAAGAAAACAAAATTCATCACGACTGGACCAATATGCAACATAATGATAAATGGAGAAAAGATTGAAGTTATCAAGGATTTCATTTTCTTTGGATCCACAATCAATGCCCAGAAGTAGTAGTCAAGAAATCAAAGGATAAAAAAAAAAAAAGAAAGAAAGAAATCAAAGGACGTATGGAGAAAAAATAAAATAAACAACCAAACTCACTGCCGTTGAGTTGATCCGATTCATAGTGACCCCTCCTTGGGTTTTCGAGCAGTATCACTATGGAAGTAGATCACCTAGTCTTCTCTCCAAAGGGTGACTGGTGGTTTTGAACTGGCAGCCAGATGTATTGAAAGGAAAGGCAATATTCCAAAAGTGAGTGACCCAGACAATATCACTAAGGAAAAGGAAGACACAGCAAGGTGCACAAGAGGTACACACAACAAAGATAAACACTCTTACGTGCACAGTGTTGTATTATCAGAAATAACAATCAGTAAGCCAAGGGTGGATACATAGGTAGATGGGCTGATTGATCAGGTATGTTGTAGTTGTTGTTACGTGCCATCGAGTCGGCCCTGACTCATAGCGACCCCTCCTTGGGTTTCCGAGGCAGTATCCCTACGGAAGTAGATAGTCCCCTTTTCCTTTTGAGGAGTGGCTGATGGGTTTGAACCACCAGCCTTCTGGTTAGCAGTCAAGTGCTTTAGGCACTATGCTACCAGAGCTCCCTAAAAGGAAAATACCCTTGACCATATGTAAGTTTGGCAGATGATATTCTTACATATGTATTTGTATGTGCTATAGGAATGTCCTCAGAAGGAAGGTTGGGCAATCTACTTCCACAGTGATACTGCCTCGGAAACCCAAGGAGGGGTTGCTATGAGTCGGGTCTTACTCGACGGCACATAACAACAACAACATAGGAATGTCTGTATATATAATAGAGCTAACAGGGTGCAAAGTTACGGTAACTTCTTAGCCACAGCCAAACACCCTAAGGGACTGAGGTGTTGGGCCCATGGGCTTGGGGCCATGGTCACAGAAGACATCAAGCTCAATTGGTATAACATACTACACAAACACACTGTTCTACCTCCTACTTTGGTGAGTAGCAACGGGGGTCTTAAAAACTTATAAGTGGCCATCTAAGATGCAATAATTGGTCTCTCTTTGTCCGTAGCAAAGAAGAAAACCAAAGACACATGGAAACAATTAGTCCAATGGACCAGTGGACCATGTGAACCTGAACTATATGCCCAGCTATCGCTGTTAACCACTCAGAAAGGGATCAAAAGAGGAGATCCTGGATGTAGTGGGAGAAAAATGTGGAACAAAACTCAAAATCATAAAAAAGACCAGGCTTACCGGTCTGATAGAGACTGGTGAAACCCCTGAGACTATGGCCCCTAGTCATCCTTCAGGCCTGGAAATGAATTCACTTCTGTGGCTCCCAGCTAAACAACAGACAGGCATATAAAGTGAACATTCACACCAGGTAGATACACTCCTTAGAACAATCAACCATGGGAGATCAGAAGGGCAGTGTTTGCACAGGGAGGCAGCTGAAAGAACAGGAATGTATGGGAAAGGACACAGGGAAAAGGTAACCACAGGGAGAAAGTGGAAAGAGAGCTGTTACATTGTGGGGACTGCAGTCAATGTCATGAAACAAAATGTGTACGAACTGTTGTATGGAAAATGAGTTTGCTCTGTAAATTGTCACCCAAATTACAGCTTTGAAAAAAAAAAATCAAAGAATATATTGCATTTGGCAAATGTGCTGCAAAAGACCTCTTTAGTGTTAAGAAGAAAACTTTGAGGTGCACCTGACCCAAGTCATGGTATTTTCAATCGCCTCATATGCATGTGAAAGCTGGACTATGAATAAGGAAGACTGAAGAAGAATTGATGCTTTTGAATTATGGTGTGGGTGAAGAATATTAAATGTACCATGGACTGTGCCCTGGTTTCCTCGTGCCACTCTGTCAAGAATATATCACAGGTGGGATGGGTTTAACAAACAAGAGTTTATTGTTAATATTTTTTGGAGGCTAGAAGTCCAAGTTCCAAGTGCCATGCTCTAGAGGCTGTGTGAAAGCTCCTAGACCCTGGGTTTCAGCTCTGCCTCTTGCTCCCGGCCCACTGAAGCTAAAGGCATCTCTTCACTTGGGTAGCTACTAGCTGCTGAGACTAACAAGCCCAAGGTCGACAAATAAAATGGTATAGTCCCAATGTTACCAAACAAAAGAGCAGACCATTGATTCAAGCCCATTGAAAGTCCCAAGATCGACTGAGAATGGCAGGCTGCTGAACAACGACTCAGCTACATGCAGGGTTCAAGCGTGCCATAAGCCAGAGACCTTCCTCAAAGTTGCTTCTTATGTATTGGAAGCAGACCTGTTCCAACAGATTCCACCATGGAGTTAATTACCAATCTCACCATGGGAAGTAACTACATCCAGCTGCCCAGCCACTCAACCAGGCCCAGCCAAGTTGACACACCAACTTAACTACCACAGACCGCCAAAAAAATGAACAAATCTGCTTGGAAGAAGTACAAAAAGAATGTTCCTTAGAAGTGAGAATGGCCAGACTTTGTCTCCAGTATTTTGACGTGTTCTTGAGAGGGACCAGCCCCTGGAGAAGAACATCATGCTTGAAAAAGTAAAGTGTCAGTGAAAAAGAGGAAGACCCTCACCCAGATGGGTTGACACAGTGACCGTACCAATGGGTATAAACATAGCAATGATTGTGAGGATGGTGCAAGACTGAGTAGTGTTTCATTCTGTTGTACGTAGGATTGCTGTAAGTTGGAACTGACTTGAACGTACCTAAAAACAATATGATTTGAAAAATAACAGATTTATTAACAAACAAAAATTACTAGCTGAAGATGACCTAAAGTATCCTGTTAGCATGAGGTAGCTCTGAGCAGTCACATGAAATGTGATCATCACAATATCCTAAAGGCTTGACCATGAGCCTCATGAAAACATGAACTAACGTTTGCTGTTGTTGTTAGATGCCATCAAGTCAGCTCTGACTCGCAGTGACCCCATGTGCAACAGAACAAACCACTGTCCAGTCCTGTGCCAGCCTCCCAATCCTTGCTGTACCTGAGCCCATTGTTGCAGCCACCATGTCAATCCATCTTGTTGAGGGCCTTCCCCTTTTTCACTGACCCTCCACTTTACCAAGCACAATATCCTTCTCCAGGGAATGGTCCCCTCTGACAATATGACCAAAGTAGGTGAGACAAAGTCTGGCCACTGCTGTTTCCAAGGAGCATTCCAGCTGCACTTCTTCTAAGACAGATCTGTTCTTCTGGCAGTCCATGGTAGTTTCAGCATTCTTAGCCAACACCACAACTGAAACCATCAACCCGTCTTCAGTCTTCCTTATGTGTTGTCCAACTCTCATATGCATACAAGGTGATCGAAAACACCATGCCTTGGGTCAGGCACACCTTAGGCTTCAACAGACACTGGAAATAGGAAGGGCTTTCTGCAAAGCAGGGTCCCCAAGTGGTGCGAACAATTTGCACTAGGCTATTAACCGAGAGGTTGGTAGTTTGAAACCACCCAGCACCACTGTGGGAGAAAAAAAAGCCTGGTGATCTGCTTCCTTAAAGAGTAAAGTCAAGAAAACCCCATGGAGCGGTTCTCCTTGGTAACACACAGAAACACCTTGAGTGTGAATCAACTCAGCAGCAATGGGTTTGGATTTTTTTTTGTTGTTGTTGTTGTTGTTTTTCCAAAGTCCACGTCCACAGAAGTAACGAAAGCCAAATGCTGGGTGTTGATGAAATGTCACATTAACTGTCTATTGAAAAAGACTTCCCCTTCCAAAGGATTAAAAATTGGGCTTGAAAAACTGCATAAGGAAGCATCAGACAAATCCAAACTGAGGTCTGGACAATTTCCAAAGGAACTAGTCTATACTCTTCACAAATGTCAAGGTCAAAAACACAAAAGCTGAGAAACTGTTCCAGGTTAAAGGAGACTAGAGATATGGTGTTTTTTCCCTGTGAAGTATTTATTTTAACATGGTCAAATTCATTGAACTTTTCCTTTACTGCCTTTTATTGATTTGTAGGTAGAAAGTATAATCTACTAGCATAAGACCTCACCTATATCTACGAGAAGGGATAAGAATCAGGATCAGCATTTTTATAAGACGGAGGTCAGACACACCTCCACTCTCCAATGTTTTCACCATTTCTGGCACCAGCCTCTCTTCCACACCCCGTCACCACTCATGGCACTCTCTACTTCTCTGCTGGGTTTGCTAATTCATTGTGATGGCCACATAGAAGTCACAGATCATACTCATGATTGTGTGGTTTATTAGGGAAGTTAACAAGCTACAACTTGGGGTCAAGATCAACTTGGAAGTAACACATACAACTTGGGAGACAGAATACAATTCTTTAATCAGCACAGCTTCCAACCAACACAGCCCTCAACTTCTTCTCAGCTGTGCCTACAGGCAAGGCCTTCTGTTGGCTCTGCCAGCCAGCAGGCCCTTCTCTGAGCCTCTGTCCTGCTCAGGCAAGAGTCATAATCCTCTGTAGCTCCACCGACAAGTGCCCAGAGATGCCTCATTCCTCCAGCAAGCCCCCTGCCCAAACACGCTCAGTTTTCTCTTGCTCCATGAGCCAGCAAGCCCATTGCAGCCACCTCATGTACATCTCCTGGTTCCTGCTGCCTGTAGTGCTGCCATCATTTCTCTGCCACTGGGCACCTCTCCAAGCTCTTCTTGATGGTAGTGAGATCTCCCTCAATCTCTGTGGGATTGGCCCCTGTATTCAATTTCAATGCATGGACCTCCCAGCCAGCCCACAGACCAACCAATCCCCTCAACAGAACACACTCACTTCATTTGCCTAGCAATCGACCGATCCCTCTAAGGTACTTAATCCTATTGGGTGATTTTATACACTTTATTTGCATAGTAAACTAACCAATCCCTTTGCAAGACTGTGGCCTAGCCTATCATTTTGGCTGAATTATAGGCCCAAGGCCAGAAAGGCCATATATAAGAGAAACTCTTTGTACTGCAAAAAGCTTTAGAGAGAAATTTGCCCATGTTTTCTTTATTAATCATTTGCCTTTATTTTTCATTTAGATCCTTAATTTGTAGTTTATTTCTGTGTACAGAATGAGCTGTGGCTGTATTTCTACTCCCCCCACCCCCCAAGTAGCTAATCAATTGGGTAAGTACATATTAAACTGTCCATCTTATCCCAGTGATTTCATATCAGGGTAATAATGTCCCCTTAAAAATGAGTTGGGCAGTATTCCTTCTACTTCTATTTTTTTTGGACAACTTTAAGATATGTCCATCAACAGAATATTAGATAAGCAAAATGTAGTAAAAACATACAATGGACTATTACCCAGCCATAAAGGGAAATAAAGTCCTGATGCATGACACAACATGGATGAACTTTGAAAACATTGTAGTGAATGAAATATGTCAATCACAAAAGGATAAATACTATACAACCTCACTTATATGAGATAAGCAAATATACAGAAACTGTTATTAGTGGTTACCAGCAGTGGAAGGAAGGGAGAAGAGGGGAGTTTTGCTTAGGGGGTATTGAGTTTATATTAATAGTAGTGGGATACTTCAGAAAAGGATGATGATGATGGTTGCATAATATGAGGAATGTAATCAATATCACTGGATTTTCCATGTAGAAATTGTGGAACTTTCAAGTGTTTTGGTGTGTATATTTTCACCACAATTTAAAAATATGTACTTGGATTCTGATTGGAAGAAATCTTGCAAAATTAGAAAATGAGAGCTATTTCAACACTGGATAGCTATATAGTTTTTAATTACCAATTTTTAGTTTGATTATAGTATTGAGGTTATGTTTTTAAAAGAATCATTTGTCTTTTAGAGATATATGCTTAAATATTTACAGATATAGTATAAAGTCTGAGATTTATTTAAAGATAACTTAATGAGTACAGGAGCTCTGGTGGCATAGTGCCTAAGGCACTTGACTGCTAACCAGAAGGCTGGTGGTCAAACCCACCAGCCACTCCTCAGAAGGAAGATGGGGTGATCTACTACTGTACAGATACCACCTCAGAAACCCAAGGGGTCACTATGAGTCGGAATTGACTCGACAGCAATGAGATTTTTTTTTTTTTTTTTCTGGTAATGAAGATAGGAGTTAGGTGTATAGATGAAACTAGAATGGGCATGTAAGTTGACACAATGTGAAAAATGTAACCAATGTCATTGAACAAATTGTGTAGAAATTGGTAAACGGGAACCAAATTTTCTGTATAAGCTTTCACTGCACACACAATAACTCTGAAAACCAAACCCATTCTCATTGAGTTGATTCTGACTCATAGTGACCCCACTCAGTTCCCAAGGCTGTAAATCTTTATGGAAGCAGATTGCCTCATCTTTCTTCCATGGTGCGACTGGTGAGTTCGAGCCACTGCTCTAAAACACAATGAAATACTTTAATTAAAAAAAAAAAAAAATTAAGAAGAACCAAGTAGTTGAACCTGTGGGCTTGGGACCATAGTCACAGGGGACATCAAGGTCAACTGGCGTAACATACTATACAAAACATTGTTCCACCTCCTATTTTGGTGAGTAGTGACTGGGATCTTAAAAGCTAGCAAGCCGCCATCTAGATGCGATGATGGGTCTCTCCTCGTCCAGAGCAAAGAAGAATGAAGAAAACCAAACTTCATGGAAACAATTAGTCCTCATGACTGGTACACCATCCGATCTGCAGCCTATACGACTATGAGACCAGAAGAACTAGATGATGCCCGGCTACCACTGTCATCCACTTGGAAGGGGATCTATGTAGGAGATCCTTGATAGAGAGGGAGAACAATGTGGAACAAAACTCAAAATCATTTGGAGGCAAAAAAAAAGGTGGGGACCAGGTTTGCTGGTCCAATAGAGTCTGGTGGAACCACTGAGACTATGGCCCCTAGCTTCCCTTCAGGTCTGGAATTGAACACACACCTGTGGTTTCCAGCCAAACAAAACACAGGCATATGAGTTAAACATTTGCCTCAAGTAGATACACTCCTTGGAGAGAGCAATCATGGGAGAAAGAAGGGTTGCTTATGCACAGGGAGACAGCTCAGGGGGCAGGAGTGTATGGAAGGATGGTCACTGGGAAGAGGTAACTATGGGGAGGAAGTGGGAGGGGAGCTGTTGCATTGTGGTAAACTGTGGTCAGTGACATGAGACAAAGTATATGTGAACTGCTGTATGGAAAGTGAATTTGCTCTGTAAATCTTCACCCAAATCACAATAAAAATTAAAAAAAAAAAAAAGAATATAGCTTCTGAAGTTACAATGCCTGGGTTTGAACTCCAGCTCTGTCACTTGTCAATCAAGAGATCTTGAGCAAGTTACTTAAAATAAATAAAGAAGAATGGAGATGAATTGAAACATGTTTAAGCCAGAGAATGGATAATCATTATACTATTCTTTTATGTCTTAATATGATTGAAATTTTCAAAATCAAAATGTAATTTAAAAAATTAAGTTTCCAATCCATTTTTACTTAAGAGTTTGAGCAGTAGTTTTGGAATTGGTAATTATTATCAGGCACTGTAGAGGTATGGATTCTGGAATCAATCAGACCTAGGGATCCAACTCTGCCTGATCCATTTCCGTGTGACCTAGACACCTGACCACTCCTTTCTGAGCATTCTAAGAAAAATGGAGAGACTGAACTCTGCCTTACAGGGATAGTGAGACAAGCCAATGGAATCA
The DNA here is from genome assembly GCF_000298275.1 of Orycteropus afer afer. NCBI lineage: Eukaryota > Metazoa > Chordata > Mammalia > Tubulidentata > Orycteropodidae > Orycteropus > Orycteropus afer. The sequence goes on from NW_006921686.1 coordinate 8,970,505, forward strand.
CTCATATTACACACTAACAGCCCCTAACAACATAATGCCTAGAACATGGGAGTTGTTCTTTTTGCTGTACTAGGAACTTGTGCTCCTCCCCAGTTTTCACTGATGAAAAGAGAGAGAGGATTTAGAAAAAGGAGCACAATATAGGAGGAGCTTACCTGGGGGATGGGAGGGAGGTCTAGTTTGGGCCCCAGTTCTGACTTTTTCTTCTGTGTTAGTGATTGGTAAGTATTCTGGTTATCCAGTGCCACTCTGACAGGAATATACCACAAATGGGATGGCCTTAACAAACAGGAGTTGATTCTCTTACAGTTTTGGAGGCTAGAAGTCTGAGTTCAAAGTGCCAGTCTCTAGGGGCTGTGTGAAAGCTCCTCAACATTGGGCTTCATCTCTGCCTCTTGGTCCCAGCCCACTGAAGCTAGAGGCTTTTCTTCATTCAGGCTGCTGAGGCTAACAAGCCCAAGGTTGACAAATAAAATGGCACAGTCCCGATGTTACCAAACCACATGGAAGGCCATTAATTCAAGTCCAATGTAAATCCCAAGGTTGGCAGAGCATGGAAAGCTACTGAGCAATGACACGGCTACATGCAGGGTCCAAGCATGTCATAGACTAGAGACAATCCCCAAGGCTTCTGCTTATATACAGGGAGCAGACCACATCCCAAAGGCAGCTACTCAGCTGCTTGTGGTAGATCCCTCTATGGAGCTGATTGCCACTCTCATCATGGGGAATAACTACCACCAGCTGCCCAGCCACTCAACCAAGCCCAGCTAAGCTGACATACAAATTTAACTACCACAGTAAGGGAGGAGGACATGGATGGGGGAAAAGCAGAGTGTCAGCTGAACTAAGAATCAGTCCAGCTCCTAACACTCCAAACCCTACCCTGAGCAAGAATGACAATGAAGGAAGAAAACTGCCTTCTAGAAGCACAGAATTCCAAATTAATGGCACCCCAAACGCATCTGGATTCCCACAGAAGAGAGAACCAGAAATAGCATCACATCCACCAAGTCCTTTCCTGAATCTAACATCTGCCCTACTTGTTGCTCTCTCCTTTGTTACTGGGTGTTTTGGCCCTCTGGTGCTGCTATAATGGAAAATACCACAGATGGGTGGCTTTAACAAACAAGCATTTATTCTCATACAGTTTAGGAGCTCTAGTGGCACAGTGCCTAAGGCATTTGACTGCTAACCAGAAGGTTGGTGGTTCGAACTTACCAGCCACTCCATTGGAAGGAAGACAAGGCAAATATTTCCATAAAGATTTACTGCCTCGGGACTGTGGTCACAGGGGACATCAAGCTCAACTAGCTTAACATACTACACAAAAACATTGTTCCACATCCTACTTTGGTGCATAGCGACTGGAATATTAAAAGCTTGTAAGCAGCCATCTAGCTGCAACAATGGGTCTCTCCTCATCCAGAGCAAAGAAGAATGAAGAAAACCAAAGACACATGAAAACAATTAGTCCAAGGGATAGGTACACCATACGATCTTCAGCCTACATGACTATGAGACCAGAAGAACTAGATGGTGCCCAGCTACCACTGTCAACAACTCAGAAGGGGATCTATGTAGGAGATCCTAGACAGAATGGGAGAACAGTGAGGACAAAACTCAAAATCAAACTCACTGCTGTCGAGTTGATTGCAACTCATAGCCCCCCTCCTTGGGTTTCTGAGGAGGTATCACTATGAAAGTAGATTGCCCAACTTTCCTTCTGAGGAGTGGCTGGTGGGTTTGAACTGTCAACCTTCTGGTTAGCAGTCAAATGCCTTAGGCATTATGCCACCAGAGCACCTACTCAAAATCATAAAAAAAAAAAAAAGACAAGGGACCAGGTTTGCTGGTCTGATAGAGCCTGGTGGAAACCCCTGAGACTATGGCCCTTAGCTGCCCTTCAGGTCTGGAATTGAACCCACTCCTGTGGCTTCCAGCCAAACAAAAGACAGGCATATGAGCTGAACACTTATATTAGGTAGACACACTCCTTGGAGAGATCAATCATGGGAAAATAGAACGGCTGTGTATGCACAGGGAGACAGCTCAGGGGGCAGGAGTATGTGGGAGGAAAGGACACAGGGAAGAGGTGGTTATGGGAAGGTAGTGGGAGGAGAGCTGTTGCATTGTGGGAAACTGCAATCAATATCATGAGACAAAGTGTATGTGGGCAGTGGGTTTGATTTTGTTTAGTTTAGGAGGTCAGAAGTCCACTGATATGAGCAGCTGAGCACGGAAATGGAGGCAGAATAAGGGAGCTGATCAAGTAACAGAATAGACAGGTGAGAGAAATGGGATGTAGGGTGACTCAGAAAAGTTTGGAGGAGTGGAGCTCCCATAGCACATAGACTGGGGATTCCCACATGCATCCATGCCAATACATGGAGGTGATAACACACTACCCATGACCAAAATGTAGTGCCTGTATAGGATGTGATGGATGGAGATTTAGTCATAGGAGAATTTTAGGGAAAAGGTAAATAAGGAAAGCTCAGGCAGAGGCAAACCACCACAGCCTCTGAGGTGCTACTGAAAGACAATAGAACAAGGGACGAACCATGGACAAGAGAACTTGTCTAAGTAGAGTCAGACACAGATATATGTAGTACAGTCATGGGGATACAATCCAGGAGTACCCAGGGTGATTCAGACAAAGGTGGTGTCTGGGTTCTGTAGTGATGCTGTAACAGAAATACCACAAGTGGATAGCTTTAACAAACAGAAATTTATTTTCTTACAGTTTAGGAGGCTAGAAGTCACTAGGGGCTGGATGGAGCCCCCTTGACTTTAGGCTTCAGCTCTGCCTCTTGTTCCAGGCTCACTGAAGCAAGCTAAAGGCTTCTTCTCACTCATGCAGCAACTGAGGTTGCTGAGGTTGAGAAAACTAAGATCAATAAGTAAAATGGCACCATCCTAAGGTCAGCAGGCAACATGGCAGGCTACTGGTTCAAGTCCAGGAACAATCCCAAGATCAGTAAGCAACACAGCAGGCCAGTTGTCCAAATGTGTCAAAGAGCTAGAGACCTTCCTCAAAGCTTCTCTGTATACACTGGAAGCAGGCCACAACCTGAAGGCAACTACTTAGCTGCTCACAGCAGATTCCACCATGGAAGTAATTATACCACATCTGTGGTGGTTATGTTTGTGTGTCAACTTGGCTGGGCCTGGTTGAGTGGCTGGGCAGCTGGTGATAGTTATTCCCCATGATGAGACTGGCAATC
>NW_006921686.1:8976131-8978192 GCF_000298275.1 Orycteropus afer afer
CTGTGGTGATGGGCTCAAGTATAGCAAGGATCATGGAGCTGGCATGGGACAGGGCAGTGCTTCATTCTGCTGTGCATTGGGTCATTATGAGTCAGAAATGACTCAATGACACCTAACAACAACAACATGGAGCTTTTATTCTACTGGATTGGAAACTATGATTCCAAGATTCCATGATTCTAAAATCTATTTAGGGTTAACATTGGGAGTTAATGTAAATGTAAATTTAAGAGTTAACATTCTATTTATCACACAGACCAATCCTGATACAGTGTGAGAAGGGCTAAAAAATTCATTGCCATAGAGTCAATTCCAACTCATGGCAATCCCACGTGTTAAGAGTAGAATAGCTCCTTAGGGTTTTCTTGGCTGTAATTTTTACAGAAGCAAATCATCAAGCCCTCCTTCCACAGTATCACAGGGAAGGTTTGAACCACCAATGTTTAGGTTAGCAGACAACTGCAAACTGCTAGCACCAACTGGAGCTACCAAAACCAAACCAAACTCACTGCCATCAAGTCAGACTTGACTCATAGTGACCCCTCCTAGGGTTTCTGAAGCTATGAGAGTAGATTGCCCAACCTTCCTTCTGAGGAGTGGCTGATGGGTTTGAACTGCCAGCCTTCTGGTTAGCAGTCAAATGCCTTAGGCACTATGCCACCAGAGCTCCCAACTGGAGCTACACAAGGATATAAATATCAGAAGGTGGAGAACATCTAGAAAACTAGCTGCTCAGGACCTATAATGTGAAGAAGAATCAGTCAAAAGTGACTCAGAAATTACTCAGATGACAGAGTAGTAGAAAAGGGCATTAAAACAGTTTCTATAACTGTATGCCACACGTTTACAAGGGTGAAGGAAAACATAAGAACTTTAGAGAGAGAGATGAAGATATAAAAAAGACCCAACCAAACTACAACAGATAAAAGCAAAATGAAATGAAAACTACACTATGTGGGATTAACACCAGATTAGTACTGCAGGAGAAAACATTAAGAAATTCAAAGCCACACTAATAGAAACTACAAAAAATAGACACACAGTGAGAAAACAGACTGAAAGTAGATGAACCAGGACTTCAGACTGGTTCAGAATGGTTCAGTATTTGGCTGACAGAAACAAGGACAGTGTATGCATTGCATAGCAACCAAAGCTCTTATGCATGAGATTTTGACCTGAGAAGGAAACAGAGAGTGGTACCTTGCTCAAAGATGGCACCACCTTGAATGTGTGTCATGGTGCAGTTGGCTGCCATCTTTAAGCAGGAAACTTCCTGTTTCCTTCTTGGGTCAAAATCTGATGCATAAGAGATTTGGTTGGTACGTAACATGCATGCTGCCCTCGTTTCCATTGGCCATGACTAAAGCATTTTTACCAGTTCAAAGCCCTGAAATGAAGAGGATAAGCAAATTGTAAAATAGCTTCAGGTGACCTGATATATATGTAATTGGAAGCCTGAAGGTAAATGAAGGGAGATAGAAAAATAAAATGTGAAGAAAAAAATTGACAAAAAAATTCCATATATGATGATAACTAAAATCCCACTCTAAACTACAAGCACAAGAAACATTAAGGAAATTCTACCAGGTACATCATAATCAAATTGCTTAAAACTAGTGATAAAAAGTATTAAAAGCAACCAGAGAAAAAAAGATATATTACACACAAAGCAACAAAGATAAGAAAGACAGCAGACTTATTGTTTGAAATCATTCGAGCCACAAGATGGTGGAGCACCATCTTTAAACCTGGTAAATATGAAAGGCATTTGTTTTCGGAACTTCTGGTAAGATGGTGGAATAGGCAGACAAGCTATACAGACCCTCTTCAACAAAGAAAAGATAAACCAATTGACACAGATACAGAAGATAATCCTGGAGCCCTGAGCTTTGAAAGGAAGGATACAGAAGTGGATTAAACCCCAACTAGTAGAAGAACCTGAATGAAAACAGTGAGTAAGGAGACAAATGGAGCTGCAGACTGTCAGCTATCTGGGCAGCATGGACAACCTGAATATTACCAAGTGGTGTTAGGGCCTGATGATTAACCTAAAAATCAGGG
>NW_006921686.1:8979542-8980045 GCF_000298275.1 Orycteropus afer afer
GACTCATAGTGACCCTTCCTTGGGTTTCCGAGGCAGTGTCACTACAGAAGTAGATCACCCAACTTTCCTTCTGGCGAGTGGCTAGTGGGTTTGAACCGCCAGCCTTCTGGTTAGCAGTCAGATGCCTTAGGCACTGCACCACCAGAGCTCCCAAGGAAGTACCTCGGGAGAACATTTACTATAAGGATAACATTTATTTTATACTTTACACTAACTCTGGCCAATTTCACTTACTAATATTAATAGTATATTAGTTATAACCGCTTCCACATAGACTAACCACATAGACCAGGGCAGGAATAACTCACAGACAGAATGACTGCATTTTGAAAATCATGGGACCAGAAAGGGACATAACTTGGATGGCACTTCCTGATGATAAAGCTATTTCTAAGATGTTTTACAGCCCACCACCTGCAGTCAGCAATAACCAGCTTTCGAGTTTGCATGGCCTACTTAAAACAATGGATCTTTAATGGGAACTAAAGATTCACCCCAGCATC
>NW_006921686.1:8980520-8985540 GCF_000298275.1 Orycteropus afer afer
GAAATCACATGCCCGACAGCCCCAAAATCATTATAAAAATCCTTAGCCTTACAAGGCTTGAGGAGACAGACTTTGCATTGTCTATGGCCCTGTGTGTCTCCACCTTGCAAAGTTACTATCCTCGTATTAAATCTCTCTGAACCGCAACTGACTTTCTAGCTATTATTCCAGAACTGGAGCAGTGACAGCATAGTGATTTGTACCTGAGGGCTACTTTCTATGAATTGTGTATTTGTGAGTTGTTTGCAGCACTTCCAGGTACCGTGTTGCTGAGTATTGCTTGTGTGTCATCTTTTCTGTCCTACTGCCTTCATCTGTTGTGTCATGATGCCAATTATAGCATTTTCTGTACTGTTTTATTGTTGTGTGTTATTTTCATGTGGCACATAACATTTCAATTTGTCATTTTGTGTGTATTTTGTTGTATAGTATTCTAGCTGCATGCTGTTATGATGTAGCAGTGGGCTTTGAGTCCTATCACCATGTCTCCTGATGTGTTCTGGGCTTCCTGTGATTACTATCAACTGTTTTCTGTGTTACAGTACATTGTTTCATTTGCTGTGTGTGTAGATGCCATGTGTTGTTATGTGTTCTCTGTTACCATATACTTTTGAGCTGTTGTTATGTTGTATGTTATGTAGCTGTGTGTGTGTTCAGTGCTGCCTATCATATTTCCATAGATTAGTTGTACATTGTGTCAACCAGTGTTGTTGCATAAACACTGCTGTGTTGCCCACCGGAATCCCCAAGTGGGCAAAAGGAACTGTGTCTCCACCCTTCTTATCTTATCCCACCCCACATCAGTGCTTAGACTCCACTTTAGTGCTGAGCCAATCTCTGTGGCCCATGACGTACATCGTGGTCTTCAGCAACCACTTTGACCGTGAGGATTAGCATCTGATGACCATCACCCCAGCTCTTCCAAGACAGCTTGTAGATCATTAGTAGCCTCTGGGGCAAGGTTAGCCATCTGCTGAGCTTTCCCCCAACACCAGCAGAGAGAACTGAGGGACAAAAAGATTGTACTGGAGGGCAGGGCAACAAAAGTTAGGGGAGAATTGAGGGTGGGGAGAGTGGGTACCAAGGATCAGAGAACAGAGAAGTAAGTGGGTTCCAAAGTCTGAGGTGGAGAGACCAAGATTAGTCTAGAGGCAGGGGCTGGAGATACCTGAGTGACCACATCATGACATTCACCTCTAAGCTCCTGACTTCCACCCCTTCTTCACCAGATCCTGCCAACACCTCCTTTCATGCCCCACCCATCTCTCCTCCCTGGCTCCATTCATTTCTGCCTGAACCCATCCCTCACTCTTTGACCCCATCTGATCCCCACCCCCTGTAACCTGATTTGCCCCCAGATACACAACCTCTGCCCAAGCTTCCTAGCTGGCTGCCAGGGCCACACCAACCCCTCCTCCAGAACTTGGAATACCTGAAGGACTCCTACATCATGCATGACCACAAAGCCTCCCTAAACCCCAGCATTCCCCATGGATTTCACTGACTTCTTTCTCACCAAGATGGCACAAGTACACATTGCCTGGAAGTACCTCTGGTCTGACTAGGAGCCCAGCATAGCTTCATCTAGGTTGGGAAGGCTCAGAGGCCAGAATGGTTGGTTTCTGAGATGCTCCTCTCCATCACAAACCAGGTGGGACCCAAACACCTTGCTCTGCTGGCCCCAAAGACCAGAGCTTCTCCCTGGCTCACCAATTAACTATCATTAGGAAGTCATTAAAGTTGGAACTAATAACATGTTTAGTGTTAGTGTTTCTGTTCTACCTCCTAGTTCGAAGCATAGTGCCCGGGGTCTTAAAAGCTTGCTAGCAGCCATCCAAGGCACAAATTGGTCTCTATTCACCTGGAGCAAAAGAGGAAGTAGGAGTGTCAAGAATATAAGGAGGATATGGAATGTGTAGCTAATTGTCTCCATGAACAACTGCCTCCTTTGCCATGAGACCAGAACTGGTTGGTGCCTGGCTACTATTATTAAAAATTTTGATCAAAGAGTCTTGTGGTGGTTAAGTTTGTGTGTCAACTTGGCTGGGCCTGGTTGAGTGGCTGGGCAGGTAAATGGAGTTATTCCCCATGGTGAGACTGGTAATTAACCCCATGATGGAATCTATTGGAGCAGCTGAGTAGCTGCCTTTCAGGATGTGGTCTGCTTCCCGTATATAAGAAACAGCTTTGGGAATGGTCTCTAGCTTATGGCATGCTTGAACCCTGCATGTAGCCAAATTGGTATTCAGCAGCCTGCCATGCTCTGCTGATCCTGGGACTTTCAAAGGACTTGAATTAATGGCCTGCCGTGTGGTTTCGTAACATCGGGACTGTGCCTTTTTACTTGTCAACCTTGGACTTGTCAGCCTCAGCAGCCAGCAGTTGTCTGAGTGAAGAAAAGCCTCTAGCTTCAGTGGGCCAGTACCAAGAGGCAGAGCTGAAGCCCAAGGTTGAGGGACTTTCATCCAGTCCCTAAAACCTGACACTTTGAACTCGGACTTAAAGCCTCCAAACTATAAGAGAATAAACTCCTGTTTTTTCAAGCCATCCATTTGTGGTATTTTCTGTTAGAGCAGCACAGAGGTAACCAGAACAAGTCTATAGAAGAATCCTGATCAAAAGAGGGAAAGTGCAGAACAGATTTCAAATTCTCATGGACTCCAGACTTCCTAGAGACATGAAATGTTGGATAAACTCCTGAAACTATTGCCATTAGATAATTTTTAAAACTTAAACCAAAAATAGCAGCTCTGGTAGTGTAGTGCCTAAGGCACTTGACTGCTAACCAGAAAGCTAGCAGTTCAAACCCACCAGCCACTCCTCAGAAGAAAGGTTGGGCAATCTACTTCTGTAGTGATACTTCCTTGGAAACCCAAGGAGGGGTTGCTATGAGTTGGGTCCAACTCAACAGCACATAACAACAACGACAAACCAAAAATATCCCCCTGAAGTCTTCTTAAAACCAAACAAATCAGTGTCACTAAATGGCACATACTGAAATTGCTGAATTGGTGTATGTTTTGCTGTGCATAGTCTCAACAACAACATAATTTTAAAATTTTTAAAGAAGTAATTGAGGGCTAGCGTTGCGATATCCCCAATCTCTCCCCCTCTGCACTTCCCAGCACCCAAAAGCAAGGTTTAGATGGTGGGAAACTGATACCCAAGGCCAGGTGTGCAAGTCTGGTGGGGACAAGTCTCAGAAGCCTCCAGCCCAGACTATAGCCATTTACATCCCACCTCTAGAGACATGAGAACCCACTGAATTAACTTGGACATGGAGACCTTACTGATCACCACGTACAAGCTGCTCTTTCCTGGCTTTGTACCCTTGGACATCACACTGCTCCACACCTTTCTCATGCTCATGGAGTACTGAAAAGTGCAGAGGCATGCCAGGAACCTCCCCAGGCGCCTCACCTACACAGTCCAGCCCAGGACCAAGTTCTTTCAGAGTCATTTCCAAGTCTCCCACCCAATCTGCCCCAGGAGCGCAGCCTGCATGGTTTCTGTAAACACACACACACATAAACACCCAAAATTTCATTCACTGGCCTACCCAAAAGGCCATGACCCTTGCTTTCAGCTTCACCTACACAGACTGTGATGGCTCCCTATGCGTGCCTCACCTTTGAACCATGTCCATCTCAATCACTCTACAGGGTGTGTGCCTCAAACCCACTCACCAGGGAGTTCCACTCACAGGCACCAGATCTTCCCTTCCCCACATCCTCAGCTGTGGCCGCAAAGCCTTCATGTCTTGGGTATCTGATCCCACTCACACTCCCTAAAAGAAACCTGAATCTCAAAGATCCCTGGCCCAATACAACCAGTTTCCTCCACCCTGGTCTTTGAACCGGAAGGAATGTTGGGCAGTCCACTTACGAGGTGATACCACCTCGGAAACCCAAGGAGCGGTTGCTAAGAGTCCTATCTGACTCGATGGCAGTGAGGCTTATTTATTTATTTGGTTTTGATCTTTGAACAAGGAGCCTGACCATGCAAAGGTTAAGTGCTGGGCTGCAAACCAAAAAGGTTGGTGGTTGGAACCCACCTACCTGACCACTCCACAGCAGAAAGACCAGGTAATCTGCTCCCTGTCATATAGGGTCACTATAAGTCAGAAACCACCTGGAATTCACCGAACAACAAGAAGCTTTTCAAACCCTTCCACCCAATTAATATCCTAAACCGCCCCCTCTAGGTCCACCGCCAACCCCAACACTTCCCTACAGGTGTGCCCCCTGGTGGGATTCCCTTATGAGATTTCCCCATTTCGTTACCTAGCCAAACACAGGCAATCTCTCATTGATGACCCCTCCTACCTCCAATCCCCAGTCTACTAAACAAGAAGAGGTGGAGCGCATGGTGGAGTGCGTGGTGGAGCGCATGGTGGAGCGCGTGGTGGAACGCATGGTGGAGCGCGTGGCTTCTTGCGCTGGAGGACCTCATGGCCCTGCCGTATGCAGTGCTTCACAGACATGGTTCCCATAATCTCTCTGCACTGAGTCTGGAAACTGGTAGTATTCAGAGGCTTCTGTTGCCCAAGGTGCACCAGGCACCAGCCCCCACATGTGTGTCTGGTAACCAACATCCCCTAGCACCCAGTAGCTGGCATCCTAGATACTGGCTTCAAGGGCCTTAGTAACCAGCATGATTGGCCCTAGCAACAGGCATCATCCAAGGCTCTGGATCCACAGCAGGCCTCCCCAGGATTCCCTCCTGTAACCCAGTCAACTTAGTCCCATTTTGAACCTTGGACCCCTTCCCCAGGACAAGCTTCCCTTCCCAGGGCCTCTCTCTCCAGAACCTTGGGCCCATGTGACTATATTAAGTGTTCTCAGAGACCACTCCCCTTTCCCAGAGCACTTACTCAGGCACCCTAGATGCTCTTCCTCAGGAGAGGGATCCTAAGCCCATACTGCAGACTCTGCCCATATATTTCAGCTACCATGCCAAAAAAACAAACCTGCTGCACTCAAGTCTATATTGATTCATAGCGCCCCTAGAGGACAGAGTA
>NW_006921686.1:8986880-8989016 GCF_000298275.1 Orycteropus afer afer
CATACAGATTCAAGCAGCTCACTGAAACCCAAACAGAATAAAGACAAAGATACTCTACATCTAAGCACAGCATAATAAAATTGTTGAACACCAAAAGCAAAGAGACTCAAAAAAAAAATCATCAAGAATAAAAGGCACATTTCCTTAAAAGGAACAAAAATAAAACTAACAGCTGAATTTTCAACATAGAGATGAAAGACAATAAAATAGCATCTTAAGTTATGAAAGAAAAGAAACTACCAATATTGAATTTTATACCCAGTGAAACTACCTTTCAAAAAATTAACTTGAAAAAAGATACTGCTACAAACAAAATTAAGAGAATTTGTAATTGAACCAAAAAATAAAAAAGAAAGTTCTTGTCAGATGTAAAATAAACACAGATGGACACATAAAAATGCAGGAGGGAATAAAGAACCCCTGTAAGGGTAAGTATAAGTGAATACTGGCTGTTGCTGTTGTTAGGTGCTGTCGAGTTGGCTCCATCTCATAGTGACCCTGTGTACAACAGAATGAAATACTGCCCAATCCTGTGCCAGACTCACAATCCTTTTTATACCTGAGCCCATCATTGCAGTCACTGTGTCAATCCATCTCATTGAGGGTCTTCCCCTTTTCTGGTGACCTTCCACTTTACCAAGCATGATATCCTTCTCCAGAGAATGGTCCCTTCTGACAACATGACCAAAATAGATGAGACAAAATCCGGCCATTCTTGCTTCCAAGGAGTATTCCGACTGCACTTCTTCCAGGATGGGTTTGTTCGTTTTTCTGGCAGTCCATGGTATTTTCAGTATTCTTCACCAACACTATAATTCAAAGGCATCAACTCTTCTTCACATTGTCCAGCTTTCACATGCATATGAGGTGATTGAAAATACTATGGCTTGGGTTAGGTGCACATTAGTCTTCAAAGTGATATCTTTGCTTAAGGTTTCAACTTACTAAAATAGAAAAGTAAAATCATCAAAAAAAAAAAAAAAGCAGTATAATGAAAAAAATTATTCATAAAGTACTAAAATAGAAAACAGCATAAAATAAACAAAAATCAATAACATCAAGTTGGTTTGTTAAAAATATTAATACTATCAATCACTGACAAGATTGATGAAAATAAATGAAAGAAATCACAAATCTCTAATATCAGGAATTTTTAGATGAAACATCATTATAGATCCTACAGACATCTAAAAATAATGAGGGGATGTCGTGATGTTAGTTTGCTTTCGCTATGTAACAAATCATCTCCAACATTAATGACTTAAAAACACAATCATTTATTTCACTCGTAGATCTGCTAGATAGTTCTCACTCATGCATCTGCAGTTATCAGGCTATCTGGGGACTGGCTGATCCCAGATGTCTTTAATTCACATGTCTGGCAGCTGAAAGGAGCTCTAGTGATGTAGTACCTAAGGCATTTGACTGCTAACCAGAAGGCTGGTGGTTCAAACTCACTAGCCACTCCTCAGAAGGAAGACCAGGCAATCTACTTCTGTAGAGATATGGCATCAGAAATCCAAGGAGGGGCCACTGTGAGTTGGAATCGACTCAACGGCAGTGTGTTTGGTTTTTTGGTTTGGGCAGCTAATAGGCTGGGATGATGGAGTAACCGGGCACCATGCTCCACATCAAGTAGCCTAACCTGAACCTACTCACATGGCAGCAGGAGTCCAAGAGCAGAAATAAGGCGACCCGCAAGGAGGAAGAACTTTCCAAAACTCTGCTTGTGTATATTTGCTGTGGTCCCACTGACCGATGAGTCATGTGGTCAAGCCCAAATTTAGTATGTGAGGCAACAGAGAAGACATGGAGGCAGGGATGGGAAAAATTTAAGGTTATTTTCATAATCTAACACAATGATTAACATCTTTATGCCAACAAATTTGCTAATTTGGATGAAAAGGACAAGTCCTTTGTAAAACAGAGCTTGCTAAAGCTGATGCAAGGAGAAAATCTGAATAGTCAAATATCTACTAAAGAAATATAATTAGTTACTATAATCTTCCTACAAAGACAATTTCAGCCCATAATGACTGTAACAATAAATTCTTCCAAATATCTAAGAAAGAAATAAAACCAATGTTGTAAAACTCTTCTGGGGGGGTGGAGGTGGAGAAATAGGGAAAATGTCAC
>NW_006921686.1:8996477-9012081 GCF_000298275.1 Orycteropus afer afer
GCAGGAAGTCTGCCAGCAGCCAGCAGCGCAGGGAACCGCTGGAAACCAAAACCAGCGGGTCTCGAGTAGATTCTGACTCCTGGTGACTCCACGTGGCAGAGCAGGTCTGGGCTCCACAGTGCTTCAGGATTGTGACCTTTCAGAAGCTGATCGCCAGCCCTTTCTTCCAAGGTACCTCTGCATGCATTCATATCACCAACCTTTCAGGGAGTAGTCAAGCAATTTATGGTTTGTACTACCTGGGGACTCCAAGAAAAGCCATGAAAAACCCAAGGGAATAGGGGAAGGGGGGGCTTATGCACACCTTCACCTTCAAGATATTCTCCTGCAGTAAAACCAGGAGTGTCAGGGCCAGCAACACCCCCCCCCCATACTTATAACTACAAGGTTTTATCTTATCTGGGGCTAGACAATGTTGGGTGCAGTTTTGCAGGATATGTAAAGCAGGCATGCTCTAGGTGGCTTACAAACCCACTTATTGGAGGGGTTTTCAAAACAATTGAATGTGTACATATTTGAGTTTGGCAATGGTGGGCTTTTGGGGCTAGCGGGCCTTGGCTTGCTATAAAGAAGTAAACAACTTGAGACCGATACACAAAGACCACTTTTTGACTCTTCTGTATAAAAGGGGAGTGTGGGAGTCATTTCTTTCTGCATTTAGTCTAGTGACTCGTGCCCATGTTCAGTTTACAAAAATCCATGGAACTATTTATGGTAAGTGCACTATTCTTTATTATTTTTTTTAATTGTGATTTGGGTGAAAGTTTATAGAATAAGTTCATTTTCCATACAACACAAACATAACCATCACAAGTACATAAACATTTTATTTCATGCTATTGATTACAATCCCCACATTGCAACAGCTCTCCTCCCACTTCTTCCCTGTGGCTACCTTTTCCCTGTGTTCTTCTGTGGTAGTTCAGTTTGTGTGTCAATTTGGCTGGGCCTGGTTGAGTAGCTGGGCAGCTGGATGTAGTATTCCCCATGATGAGACTGGTAATCTCATCTACTGGGAGCAGCTGAGTAGCTGCCTTAGGGATGTGGTCTGCTTCCTGTATATAAGGAGAAGCCTGAGGAATGGTCTCTAGCCTATGGCACGCTTGGACCCTGCATGTAGCTGTGTCGTTGCTCAGCAGCCTGCCATGCTCTGCCCACCTTGGGACTTACAATGGACTTAAGTTAATGGCCTACCATGTGGTTTGGTAACATCGGGACTGTGCCTTTTTACTCGTCAAACTTGGGTTTGTCAGCCTCAGCAGCTGTCTGAGTGAAAAAACGCCTCTAGCTCCAGTGGGCTAGGAGCAGGAGGCAGAGCTGGACCCCAAGGTTGAGGGGCTTTCACCCAGCCCCTACAGCCTGGCACTTTAAACTTGGACTTAAAGCCTCCAAACTGTGAGAGAATAAACTCCTGTTTGTTAAGGACATCCCATTTGTGGTATATTTCTGTCAGAGCGGCACTAGGTAACCAGAACATCTTCTTTCCTATGCATTTCCTCTGTGAAAATGCTGCCCTCCTGCCCTCTCAAGGGTGATTCTTCTAAGGAGTCTATCTACTTGGTGTAAATGTTCACCTTATACATCTGTCTATTGTTTGGCGGGAAGCCAGGAGAGTGAGTTAAATTCCAGGCCCGAAAAGTTACTAGGGGCCAAAGTCTCCAGAGTTCCACCAGGCTCTATCAGAGCAGAACGTGTGGTCTTTTTTATGATTTTAAGTTTTGTTCCACATTTTTCTCCCACTCTATCCAGGACCACTTACAGTGATCTCCTTCTGAGTGGTTGACAGTCATAGCCTGGCACCAGGTAGTTCTTCTGGTCTCACAGTCACATAGGCTGAGGTTCGCATGGTCCATTAGTCCTTGGACTAATTGTTTCCATGTGTCTTTGGCTTTTCTCATTCTTCTTTACTCTGGATAAGGAGAGACCTATCCTGAGGCATCTGACTGCTAACCAGAAGGCTGGCGGTTCATACCCACCAGCCACTCTGTGGAAGGAAGACTAGGCAATGTACTTCCCTAGAGATACAGCCTCAGAAACCCAAGGAGGGGTCACTATGAGTTGAAATCGACTCAATGGCAGTGAGTTGTTGTTGCATCTCAGACGGCCACTTGCAAGCTTTTAAGACCCCAGTCATTACTCCCCAAAGTAGGATGCAGAACAATGCTCTTGTGTCATATGTTATGCCAACTGAGCTTGATGTCCCCCCAGGGCCTTGGTTGGTGCACTATTTTTCATGTGTATCATATTCCAATAAAATACTTCAAAACACAAGAGTAACTACTAAAAGAAGATGAATTATCACATTGTGTGCACTTTTGACGCAAACTGAAAAGAAAACAGAAATAAAGAAATATAATCAACCCAAGAGAAAGCACCAGAAGAAAAACTAAAAAAATCAAATGTTGCCATTGAGTCTAATCCAATGCATGACACCCCATGGGTTACAGCAGAACATCTCATAAAGTTTTCCTCTTGAAAAGTAACCAAAAGAAGTCCTAAAAGCACAAAATGTCATTTAAAAAACAAGAAAACACCAAATCTATATGAATTGTTGTTGTTGTTGTTGTTATATGCCGTCGAGTCAGACCCAACTTATAGCGACCCCTCCTTGGGTTTCCAAGGCAGTATCACTACAGAAGTAGATTGCCCCATCTTCCTTCCGAGGAGTGGCTGGTGGGTTTGAACCGCCAGCCTTCTGGTTAGCAGTCAAGTGCCTTGGCCACTACGCTACCAGAGCTCCCATATGAATTGTAGTCACAATAAAAAAAAAAAAAAGAGTAATGCAATTATGTTACCAGTTGTGGTGGTTAAGGTTGTGTGGCATCTTGGCTGGGCTGTGG
The DNA here is from genome assembly GCF_000298275.1 of Orycteropus afer afer. NCBI lineage: Eukaryota > Metazoa > Chordata > Mammalia > Tubulidentata > Orycteropodidae > Orycteropus > Orycteropus afer. The sequence goes on from NW_006921686.1 coordinate 8,999,318, forward strand.
TCTTGAGTAGCTTGGCAGCTGGATATAGTTATTTCCTGTGATGAGACTGTAATCACCTCCATGAGGGAATCTGTTGTGAGGAGCTAATCAGTTGCCTTCAGGGTGTGGCCTGCTTCCAGCATATATGAGGAAGCGTTGAGGAAGGTTTCTAGCTTTTTACCAAATTTGGATCCTGCATTTGGCTAAGTCTTCATCTCCAGTTTCTGGACTTGGACCAGTGGCCTGCAATGTTGCCTGCTGATCCTGGAACTGTTCTTAGACTTGAACCAGTGGTCTGCCATTTTACTTGCTAATCTTGGGTTTGTCAGCCTCAGCCGACTGCAGCTACCTGAATTAGAAGCCTCCAGCTCCAGTGGCCCAGGAATAAGAGTAGAGCTGAAGCACAAAGTCAGGGGGCCTTCCCACAGTCCCTAGAACTGGGCCTCTGAATTTGGACTTTAAGCCTCCTAAACTGTAAGAGAATAAATTCCTGTTTGCTAAAACCACTCCCTTGTGATATGTCAGTTATAGCAGCCCTAGACAACCAAGACACCAGTTAAAAGACAAAGACCCATAGAATAAAAAAGTCAGTCACATATAACCAGTTTGTGAGAGACAAACCTAAAACTAAAGACAGAGAAAGCACAGAGATAAAAGGAAGGGAAAAGATACAACGGCCTCATGTTAATTAAAAGAAAACTGGTGCAGAGCTATTTGTGTCAGGCAAGATCTACCTTACTGAAAACTACATTATTAGAGATATGAGGGACATAAAGAAATGGCTCTCCAGGAAATTCTAACAATTATGAAACTGTAACCTGGCCCATGCCCCCCCCCCCAGCTCTTATAATTAGTAACTTTCCCTGGTAACTTCCTTTAAGTTGTTCCTTTTTTGAAACCAGGATGTGAAAGCAGGAGACAGCAAGAGTACACCAGCTCCTACCAGATTTGGCCCATGGAGCAAATCTGTGGAAGACTCCACCCTTGCCCTAAGATGCCCTATTGACTGACGATCCCTCGCAAAAACTCCCCGGCCAATCACACTAAGGCCGCCATTTTTACTACATACGATAGCCTGACCTCTGCGTACACACTTGCATCGCCCTGAAAACCACGATGCAGTAGATGTCCTAGTATTTCAAGGAATACACATAACTTCCCCTTTCAAACCCCATAAAGCTGTAACTCACACTTACTTCCGGGAGTCAGATCTGAGGAAGGTTCCTCCTGGCTCCTTACCTGGCGCTGTGTAAATAAAGCTACTTTCTCAAAGGCTGACGTCCAGAGATCAGATTCTGTGCATTCCGCAGCGGCCCTCCTTGGGGTGTGCCCCATTACAAAACCGTAAAGCAAACATAGAATTACAAGGAGATATCTGTGGTTATGTGAGTGATTGTTACTTTACAGGTAATGGGTCGTTTAGCTGCTTTCAAGATGGTTCACTCATCTCTAGTTTTCAGTAGTTTGATTACGATGTCTCTGGGCATTGATTTCTTTGGTCTTACCCTGTTTGAAGTTCACCAGAGTCTCTTAAACATGTAGGTATATGTCTTTTTCCAAACTTGCAAAGATTTGCATAATTTTTCATTGTATTCTAAACATTTAGAATATTTTAAGACGGGGGTCTTATTTGAATTCTGTAGGGAATGCTGATCTTTTTGTTTTAGCTGACAATTTCCCCAGATAGGTTCAGACCACAAGTTCTAATCTGACTTCTGTGGTTTCAGTGTTGGTTCAGTTTTCAAAGGCTTTTTCAGTGCTATTCAGAGCTGTCTCACATAGGCAGTGCTCAATGGTGAGAGTTAACTTTCAGTAAATATTAGTTCAATGAATTAAATGAAATACATGGCCATTTTTCAAAAGATCCATTTGGATTCAACCTGTATTGTGGAGACAGGATGATGAGGGGTGCAGGTTTGCCATGATTTAGGTGACAGATAGAGGCAGCCATTATGATGGCAACTCAGGTGTGTCTTTCCTCTTTTAATGAGGAAAATGGCAGGCCCAGCTCTCATTGAGATTATCCCTATTCAACTCCTCATGCCCAGATTCCTGTGCCAGAAACATGGTAAAGGAGAGACACAGAGAACAGCAAATAGACTCATGGACTCATTGCCGCTTAAGTCCCAGACTCTCAGAAGCATGGAAAGGGTGACCCTTAGAGCTAACTGATTAGAATCAAGAAGCCTTAGGACCATGGATCCTTCAAAATACAAGAATGTAGGTTTCATGAGGGGGAGGGCTTTTGTCTATTTCTTTGCAATATATTCCCCAGTTCCTGGCATTTTGTAGGCACTTGGAAATATTTGTTGATGTGTTGTTGTTGTTGTTATGTGCCATCAAGTAGAACCTGACTCATAGCGACCCCTCCTTGGGTTTCCGAGGCAGTAACGCTACGGAAGTAGATTGCCCAACCTTCCTTCCAAGGAGTGGCTGGTGGGTTTGAACCATCAGCCTTCTGGTTAGCAGTCAAGTGCCTTAGGCACTATGCTACCAGAGCTCCCATTTGTTGACATACTAAACCAATAATCATATAAACTATAGCACCAGCAAGTTTGTGGCATTTTCTTCTCCCTGTGGCACACACTGTTAAATTAATCCCGGCACTCTATTCGCAGCCTGAGCATCCTTTTCACAAAGCACTCTAGCCAAGCATAACTAATTGATTGTCATCGGCAGTGCAGATTAAACCGTTTGACCATTCTTCTTGAGTTCAGACAGGAGACACTGAGACCCAGAGAAAAGGAAAGGGGCTAGAATCCAATTGTTCTGGGTCTATCTATTAAACTTTCCCTACTTCTTATGTTCATCTGAGACAAGAATAGACTTGCCGGGGTCAGGAGCAGGAGGCAGAGCTGAAGTCCAAGGCTGAGGTGCTTTCACCCAGCCTCCTAGAGCATGGCACTTTGAACTCGAACTTAAAGCCTCCAAATCTGTAAGAGAATAAACTCCTGTTTGTTTAAGCCCACCAATTGGTGGCATTTCTGTTAGAGCATCACTAGGTAATCAGAACAACTATCCTCCTCCTAGACAGCAGTTAAAGGACCCCACTGGCATGGACCCAATCTTGCCCTCCTCACCAGTCAGTAAGCAGCTGACCTGGAAGGTGTTAAAATTTAGATACCTTTGTCACAGCTTAAGAAACTAAAACACTCATCTGGACTTGCCAATCAGCTGGAAACTTAAACTTGAAGCTGAAGTGCTTCAAGGAAGAGACTGAATCTTTCCCAAGGTCATGAAATAAGACCTCTCACCCATCCTGTCAAACTCAAGCCCCTGAGGTCACTGGACTTTGTTTAAATCTTTTTGCTTTCAGTTGGCAACCTGGGTTTATTGACTGGTAGGAATTTTCCATACAAATTCTGTAGGAATTTTTCATAGACTATCAATATGTCTGCCATCTGTTCTCATAGTTGTTGCTTTTGTCTTACATGCCTTTCAGGTCCTTCCCTTTGTGAATCAATGTTGTTGAAATTATTGCTTTGCGTCTAATCCTCACTGTTTTTACAGTAGTTTTGTTCTATCAATTAGGTTTTATTAATTGATAAAACAGATTTGTATAAGTAAACCTTTTCATGCATTTTAACCAAAAAGAAAAAACCTTCCTTTATATTTTTCTCATTAGTATTTTAATCTCTACTATTGACTGGAATAATGATAAAACCAAACCAAACTCACTGCCATCAAGTAGATTCCAACTCATAGCGACCCCCTTTGGGTTTCTGAGGCAGTAAATCTTTCTGGAAGTGAAACTGAGTAATGTCAAAACTATTTCCCCACCCTGACTAAAACAGATAATTAGAATAGATAGGACACCCCCCACCCCTGTGGGAATAGATAAGTAAAGTTAATTACCCTCAACTATTTCCCCACCCTTGTTAAGGCAGATGAGCAAATGCAATAAGCTCAGTTCCTTAAGAACTGAATGGAACAAAAAACATTCGTTCCTGCTATTTCCTTAGGCACAGGTGATAAACACATTAATGTGTCTGAGAAACTAACTTGAAATTTGACTCTGGCCCCCCACAGACAAGCACAGTGCAACAGAGAGGAACAAAGTTACTAGGAACTAACACTCTCCCCTCTGCCTAAGCCCCCATCAGCTGATGACAGGAAGCCAGTGTGACTCATCCGATATGCAGGCACACTCATTTAAAAGCCTACTGTCCCTTTAAACTGAGGCAAAGGAAATTTCATCCAATGGTCAACAATCTCACACCCAAATTCCTGAAATTTTTATGAATATGTATAACCCTCTCTTCTGAAACCTACAAAAACTGTCGTTCGGTGGAGATTCAGAGAGTCAGATCTGGGTATGGACCCCTGCCTCCTTGCATTGCCGCTTTGCAATAAATAATTTTCTCTCCTCTTAATCACTCGGTGTGTAAACTGTTTTGGCCTGACTGTGCACAAGGTAGGGACTCACGTTTAGTCCTATTTCAGAAGTAGATTGCCCAGTCTTCTTTCTGCAGAGTGGCTGGTGGATTTGAATCACTAATCTTCTGGTTAGCAGTCAAATGCCTTAGGTACTATGCTACCAGAGCTCCTTGTAATAATGATGTTGGTGTTGTTATGTGCGATCGAGTGGGACCCGACTCACAGCGACCCCTCCTTGGGTTTCCGAGGCAGTATCACTACAGAAGTAGATTGCCCCACCTTCCTTCTGAGGAGTGGCTGGTGGGTTTGAACTGCCAGCCTTTTGATTAGCAGTCAAATCCCTTAGGCACTATGCTACCAGAGCTCCCAGAATAATGATACTCATTGTAATTGTTATTATTATTAGAATCATCAAATGGTGTATGCAGGCTACTTCTAATGTAATTTCTAACATGCTAATATGCTGCTCATAAAGTGAATGATATAGATAGACAAGACATATTCTATAGATGGATGGGAGCTCTCAATTTAAGCTTTTTAACCTAACTACGGGCCAAGGAGTGCTTCCAATATGGCCTTACTCCATACTTGCCCTCATAAGATGATCACTGAAGACTGAGAGCTATAGTGAATCATGATAAAGAAATTAAATGGTGGCTGGCGATCAAAAAATGTAAGGTCTGGGTTTTTAAAAGCTTGTCCTGAAACAAGCAGCCATCTAAAGGAGGCATCAACCAGTCCATGCAGAAGAAAGCACACCAACCTAAGTGTGATCAAAAGATTTTCAATAAAATCCATGATCAAGATAAGGGACTATATGAGAACTTCAGTTTTAAAGTGCTTGGTTTGTGGAAGGATGAGGTCTACAGCAGAGCCCTTACTCCATTTTGAGTCTTGACATAAGTTCAGGTGCCATTTAAGTGATTTATGTTACTTCCGCCATTAAATCAGCAAAGGTGCCTACACTTAGACAAGTCCTGGGAAAGCCCAGGGAGGGGCTGTTTGCCCTCAGGAAAAATGTAGTTGAAAACAGATAGGAGCTCTGGTAGCATAGTGGCTAAAAGCACTTGACTGCTAACCAGAAGGCTGGCGGTTCAAACCCACCAGCCACTCCTCGGAAGGAAGGTTGGGCAATCCTACTTCCGTAGTGATACTGCCTCGGAAACCCAAGGAGGGGTCGCTATGAGTCGGGGCCGACTCGACGGCACATAACAACAACAACATGCTGAAAGATGCTCAGGCAAAGAACTAGGGAACTTGCCTGGACATTTATCAAAAGTAGCCAATCAAATGCATGTTATCTAATTTAAATTAAAAGTTGGGGTCCTGGGAGTAAGACGTAGGGTCACATGACTATGAGTCATATACCAACCACCACATAGCAAGGTAATTAAAACCCCAGAACCAATCCTGTAATCTTTTTCAACCTGCAATTATGTATGTATCCCAATTGTGGTCCTTTCCCAACTTCTGTAGTCCCACCTATGGCAGTGTTCAATTGACTTCCCACCAGTCAGTGTTCAATTGACTTCCCACCAGTCATGATCTTGGAATGATTTCCTTTGTTCTCCATCATATATGATGAACACCATGACTGCAACTCAGCAGATTCCATTGCCCCCCCCCCCAATGGGTACATGCTGACAGTCTCCCTCATTTGGATGACTGCCTTTGCTTTGTCTTTGTCTTGTTTAAAGCCTAATAAAAGCATCTCTATAGAAAAAGAAGAAGAAGAACATCCTCCAAGAAGAGATACTCAAGACAATACAAGAAAACTACAGACTCCCTTATGAATTAAAAAAAAAAAAAAAAAACTCACTGCCATCGAGTTGGATCCAACTCATAGTGACCCCTCCTTGGGTTTCCAAGGCAGTATCACTACGGTAGATTGCCCAGTCTTCCTTCTGAAGAGTGGCTGGTAGGTTTGAACTGCCAGCCTTCTGGTTAGCAGTCAAATGCCCTAGGCACTATACTACCAGAGCTTCTCCCCTTATGAATATAAATGCAAAAATCCTTAACAAAATACTGGCAAACCAAATCCATCAGTATATAAAAGTATAATCTACCATGGACAAGTGGAACTAGAGGAACACAAAAGTTATTCAACATACAAAAAAACAATGTAATACATCACATTAATAGAACAAAGGAAAGGGAACCACATGATTATGTCAATCAACACAGAAAAGCATTTGGCAAAACTCAACACCCTTCCATGAAAAAAAAAAACATTCAACAAACCAGGGATACAAGGGAAATTCCTCAGTCTGATAAAGGGCATTTATGAAAATCCCACAGCTCTGGTGGTATAGTGCCTAAGGCATTTGACTGCTAACCAGAAGTCTGGTGGTTCAAACCCACCAGCCACTCCTTGGAAGTAAGATTGGATGATCTACTTCCATAGTGATACTGCCTCAGAAACCCAAGGAGGGGTCGCTATGAGTTGGATCTGACTCAGCAGTTAGTTTGGTTTTTGGTTTGGAACATCATACTCAATGGATAAAGACTGAGAGCTTTCTCCTTAAGATCAAGAACAAGACAAGGATGCCCATTCACATCACTGCTATTCAGTATTATACTGGAAGTCCCAGCAGAGCAATTAGAGGGGAAAAAAGGCAACAAAAGTATCCAAATCTGGAAGGATGAAGTAAAAATACTTTTTTGTAGAAACATAATTCTATATTCAAAAATCCCCAAAGAATCCACAAGGAAACCACCAGAGCTAATAAGTAAATTCAGCAAAGTGGCAGTGTCATAGTTGGGGTTGTGTACCAACTTGGCTGGACCATGATTCTGAGTGGTTTAAGCAGTTGTGATGTGGTTATTCCCATGATGAGATTAGATGTATATGTTTTGAGCAGCCAATCTGTTGAAAAGGAGTTTCCCTGGGGTTGTGGCCTGCTTCCAATATATATATGGACATCCTGGGAAAAAGACAGACTCTTCAGTGGATCTGGATCCTGTTGTGGTGCCTACAACCGTCCATGAGTGAACAATCCACCATTCTGCCTGGTGATCTTGGATTTGTCATCTGTTGGAGTCAATATCCAATATACTGCCTGCCACCCTTGAGCTCGTCAGTCCCTGAAGCTGCGTGAGTGAGGAAAAGCCTCCAGCTTGACTTTTGATCCAGAAATTTGGGACTTGCCAGCTTCTATCAGTGTGTGAGCCATCTTCCTAAGATAAATTTATATATATATGTATGTATATGTATGTATATGTATATGTATATGTATATGTATATGTATATGTATGTATAAACTCTATTGGTTTTGCTTTTCTAGAGAACCCAGCCTAACACATTTGCTACCAGGAGTAGGGTTGCTGTAGTTTTCCATTGACTTTAATCACAGGGCCTGGTAGTACTAAGAGACATCCTAAAGAATCTCCTGTATTCCAGACATATTCTTCTTTACCTCCATTGTGTAATGTCAATCCAATTTCTCCTTGGTAATCAGGACCTATCACACCAGACAGTACAGTAACGCCCTTCTTTGTTGATCCAGAGGCATGAGGAAGCCAAAATGGCAGGGTGGCATTCTTAACTTCTAGTTCATTGAAATCAGTATTGTGTCTCCAGGTGGGAATGTTCCTCCCTTTGGGACTAAGATCTCCAGAACCACAGAGCATAGGGTAGGAGGAACAGGAAGCAAAAAAATTTTGAATGGGTCAACAGGGGTACTACTGAGTGGTACCATTCCTGTTTAATGTGTTAGGCTGGGTCTGTAGGGAAGCAAAACAAGTAAAGCTTAGAGAAAGAAAGAGAGAGAGAGAAATATTTTAGGGAAATGGCTCACACGCATAGAAGCTGGCAAGCCCCAAGTTCTTGGATCATACTTCAAGCTGGAGGCGTTTCCTGACTCACGCAGCTGCAGGGCTCATGAGCTCAAGGCTGGCAGGCAGTACACCAGCTGTTGACTCCAACGGATGACGAATCCAAGATTACCAGGCCGGATGGTGGATTGTTCACTCACAGACAGTTGTCGGCAGCACAACAGAATCCAGATCCACTGAAGAGTCTGTCTTTTTCCCAGGATGTCCATATATATCGGAAGCAGGCTACAACCCTAAGGAAACATATACATCCGATCTCATCATGGGAATAACCACATCACAATGCTTAAACCACTCAGAATTGTTGTCTAGCCAAGTTGACACACAACCCCAACTATCACAGGCAGGGTACAAGGTCAACATACTGGTATGTACCAGTTAGGTTTTTAGACATGAGCAATAACCAATCTGAAAAGCAAATTAAGAAAATAATTCCAGTTACACAGTATCTAAAAGAATAGAATACCTAGAAATAAATTTAACCAGGGAGATGAAAAACTTATACACTAAAAACTATAAAACACTGCTGAAAGAAACTTTAAGAGACCTAAATAAATGGAAGGACATTGCATGTTCATGGACTGGAAGACATGATATTGTTAAGATGTCAATACTACCCAAAATGATTGACAGATTCAGTATAATCCCCATCAAAATTCCAACAACCTTCTTTGCAGAGATGGAAAAGCTATCTTCTTTAAATTTATGTAGGACAGCAAGGGACCTCACATAGCCAGAGCAATCTGGAAAGAGAAAAGCAAAGTAGGGGAATTACACTTCCTAAATTCAAAACATACTAAAAACCTGCAGTGATCAAAACAGTCTGATACTGGTATAATGATAGATACATAGACCAATGGAACAGAATGGAAAGTGTAGAGAAAATGCCATGCATCTGTGGTCAATTGATTATCAACAAAGGTGCTAAGTCCATCCAATGGGGAAAGAGTAATCTCCTCAAAAAATGGTGCTGGGCTAAATGGATTTCTACCTGCAAAAGAGTGAATCTGGACCATACCTCACACCATATATGAAAATGAACTCAAAATGGATCAAGGATCTAAATATAAGAACTGAAATCATAGAACTCTTAGAAGAAAACATAGAAGTAATTCTTTGGGATGTAGTTTTTGACAATGGATTCTTAGATATGACAGTAAAAGATGAGCAACAAAAGACAAAATAGACAAATCAGACTTCAACAAAATTAAAATTATTTATACATCAAAGGACTTTATCAAGTAAGTGAGGGCATAAACTACAGAATGGATAAACTATTTGGGAACGATAAATATCTGATAAGGGTTTAATATCCAGAATAGATGAAGAACTCCTGTAACTTAACAACAAAAGGAAAAACAACCCAATTAAAAAAAAAAAAAATGAGCTAAGAACGTGAATAGACATTTCACCAAAGAAGACATGTAAGTGCCAATAAGCACTAGGCATCAGGGAAATGCAAATCAAAACCACTTTACCCCATTAGGATGACCACTATCAGAAAAAAACAGAAAACAATAAGTGTTGGTGAGGATGTGGAGAAATTGGAACCTTCATCCACTATTGGTGAGATTGTAAAATGGTGCCACTATGGGAAAGAGCATGACAGTTTCTCAAAAAGCTAAACATAAAATTACCACATGACCCAGCAATTTCACTCCTATGTATATACCCAAATGAAGCTCTGGTGGCATAGTGAGTAAGACATCTGGCTGCTAACCAGGCGGTCAGCAGTTCAATCTACTTCCATGAAGACTTACAGCCTTGGAAATCCAGTGGGGATGCTGAGTCAGAACTGACTCAATGACAGTGGGTTCTTTTGGGGGGTATACGCAGGGATGCAAACAGATAGCTATACACCATTGTTCACTGCAGCACTATTCACAATAGCCAATAGGTAGAAACAACACAAATGTCCATCAACAGATGACTGAATAAACAAAATGTGTAATATTCCAATACGATGGAATTTTACTCAGCCATAAAAAGAAATGAAGTTCTAACCTTGAGAACATTATGCTGTGTGAAATGAGTCAGACACAAAGGATAAATATTGTATGATCCCATTTATATGAAATATCTAAAACAGGCAAATGCTTAGAGACCAAAGTTTTCACTGATGGTTACCAGCAAGGTTGGAAGGGGAGAAAGGTAAGTTATTGGCTAGGGGACACTGAGTTTTTGTCAAGGGTGATGACAGGGTTTAGATGGTGGTGATGGTTGCACAATATTGTGAATGTGATAGATGTCACTGAACTATACACATAAAAAAATGGTTGAAATGGAAACAGTTGTGTTGTATATTAAAAAAATCAGAAAATAAAAAATCAAAAGAATAATAGTGTTTTGTGATAGATGAAAGTTATAGGAAACTCAAATTTCAGAGTTCATAAATAAAATTAATTGGAATATAGTCACACTGATTTGTTTATGAATTGTCTGTAGTTGCTTTTGCATTGATGATAGAACTGAGTACCTGCAACAGTACCAATCCTAAAATATTTTTTAGCTGGCCCTTCACAGAAAAAAAAAGTATGCTGATCTCTGAGTAAGAGGAGAAAAAAAAACAAGGAGACCAACTAGGTGGATGTGGTGCAGTGAATTACTTAATATGGCTCTTCTAGCCATATTAAGTTCCACCAGATGACTAGGTGGAACTATGTAAATGTGAGGTCCTTAAGGCCCACCAAAGGGATTGGATAGATTGTTAATAACGTAAACAAGGTATATGTACCCCTTGTGGGAGTGGGACTGTGCAAATAAGGTATATAGAACCCTAACATAGGGACTGCTCAGTTTTGCCATCTGCTACGCTTAAAATGAGCCATCCCACAGGAGGAAAGGGGGCTCTCACTGCCATCAAGAGAGAAGATCCTGGAGTTGAGTGCATCCTTGGACCTGATATCTCTGGCTGAGATGGCACAGAGACAAGGAAGCAGAGAAGCCGCAGTAGCAGAGGCAGCCAAACCAAGAGGCCAGCGTGAGACAGGGCAGTGGGCTTCCCAGCCCACAGAGTAAGGAAGCTCAGTGCCTTTCAGCAGGAGGCTTGCTGGTGGAGTGGGATGCCCCTTTGGGTGCATGTCAGCAAAGCTAAAAGAGCTTTGTAACATTGGCCCAAGCAGGACAAAGGCCAAGGCCAGAGAGTAGGGTGCCTGCGGCTGAGAGGAAGCTGTCCTGATTGAAGAATTGTATCCTGAGCATTCCTGATCCTGAATTGTAACCTGTTACTTCCCCAATAAGCCCCATAATCGTGAGTACTGAGTTCTGTGTGACCATTGCAATGAATTATCAAACTGAGCAGAGAAGTACAGAATGCAATGGGAGGGACAGTAAGTGTCAGAATTGGTATAAAAAAAAAAAGGTTGGAGTGTGGTGACATGTCTGACTTCTGCCTCATGGGAATCAGCCTTGGGCTGATAGTGCTGATGGTGATTCTATTTTCCCCCTCATGAAGCTAAAGGAGGTCAGCCATCAACATCCCCAAGGGGATGTTGCAGGGGGTTATTGGAGTCATCCAGGTGTGAGATGATAGTGGCCCTGACTAGGCTGGTAGCCATGGAGGTGGTGAAAAGTATATGGATTAAAGAACTACTTGTTCTTGTTGTTGTTGTTGTTTGCCATCGAGTCGGCCCCGACTCATAGCGACTCCTCCTTGGGTTTCCAAGGCAGTATCACTATGGAATTAGGATTGCCCAACCTTCCTTCCGAGGAGTGGCTAGTGGGTTTGAACCGCCAGCCTTCTGGTGAGCAGTCAAGTGCCTTAGGCACTATGCTACCAGAGCTCCTAAAGAACTACTTAGGGGGAAGAATTGACAAAATTTGCTCCTGGATTGAATGTGGATGATGAGAGAGATGGATTTCAAAAATGATACTCAGGCATGATAATTAAATGCAATCTGTGATATTAGATTATGTCTTGAACAAGAGTAAAATATCACCAGGTGTGTTAGGCTGGGTTCTCTAGAGAAGCAAAACCAGTAGATCTTAGAGAGAGAGAGAGAGAGAGAGAAATATATCTTAGGAAAATGGGTCACACACTTATAGAAGCTGGCAAGTCCCAAGTTTCTGGACCAAACATCAAACCGGAGGCTTTTCCCGACTCATGCAGCTGCAGGGGCTGATGAGCTCAAGCTTTGGCAGGCAGTATACTGGCTGTTGACTCCAATGGATGATGAATCCAAGATCACCAGGCCAGATGGTGGATTGTTTGCTCACAGACAGCTGTAGGCAGCACAACAGGGTCCAGATCCACAGAAGAGTCTCTCATTTTCCCAGGATGTCCATATATATGTTGAAAGCAGGCCACATCCCTAGGGAAATTCGTTTTGACTCCTCAAAACATATACATCCAATCTCCTCATGGGAATAACCACATCACAACTGCTTAAACCACTAAGAATCCTGGTCCAGCCAAGTTGACACACAACTCCAACTATCACACAAGAGTACTTAGTCAAATGTGAGATCCAGCAAGATGGTGGACTAGGCAGAAAGACTGCACAGACCCTCTTCAACAAAGAAAAGGGAAACCAATTAACACAAACACAGAAGATAATCCTGGACCCCTGAGCCTT
>NW_006921686.1:9013771-9014223 GCF_000298275.1 Orycteropus afer afer
AGGGATAAAATTATAAATCATAGGGTAACCTCAAAGAAAAATTATAAACTGTCACATCACAATAAAAAAGAGGACAAGCAGCATATACTAAAACAGCAGCAACAAAGGAAATGATAACATGATTCATAAACATAATGAGCTCAGTACAGAAAATAATATGGACCAAAGAAACCAGGGACACCATGACTATGCAACAGTAAAGAATAATGTAGAAACACCGCATAACGTAGATGAACTTGGAGGACATTGTGCTGAGTGAAATAAGTCAATCACAGAAGGACAGGTGTTGTATTAGTCTGTTATTGTGGAAGTTAAGGAAAGGTTTATCTATTGAAGGAAATTTTCTTTGTTGGTTACCAGGGTTGGGAGGGGAGGGGATGTAATGCTGTTAGATAGACAGAGAAAAGTATTGACTTGGGTGAAAAGAAGGGCAATGTACCAAATGTGAGTGA
>NW_006921686.1:9015203-9017586 GCF_000298275.1 Orycteropus afer afer
GAGTAGGAGTGTATGGAGGGATGGACACTGGGAAGAGGTAACTAGGGGGAGGAAGTGGGAGGGGAGCTGTTGCATTGTGGTAAACTGTGGTCAATGATATGAGACAAAGTATATGTGAACTGCTGTATGGAAAGTGAATTTGCTCTGTAAATCTTCACCCAAATCACAATATAAATAAATAAATAAATAAAGGTACTTAGTAAAATTTAAATAAGATTTGTAGATTAAATAACAGTATTGTATCAGTGCTAATTTACTTATCTTGATAATTATATTATGGTTATGTATGATGTTATATTTGGAGAATTAGAGAAGAGTGTATTAAATGCTTTGTACTAGTTTTGTGTGGTGGTGGAATGCATGTGGCATAAATCATCCGTACTAATTATTTTTCAGCAGGCAATTTAGTGACATTAATTGCATTCCAGTATTATACAACCATCACCATTATCTATTTCCAAAATTTTATCATCTTTGTACTCTTTTTGCAAGTCTTTCGTAAGTCTGAAATTATTCCAAGATTAAAAGCACCAATAAATTTTTTTAAAAAAAAGAACAGCCCTCAGGTACCAGATGTCTACGCAGCTGGGTGCTCTGCTCAGCATATAACATGTTTGAACTTACTAAGTCCTCCTCACAGTCCTATAATGCAGAGCCCAGTATCTCCACTTTTCAGACGAGGTCACTGAAGGTCAAAAAGAAGTGATTCTTTTCCAGACCACACAGAAAGGATGGAGCAGAATGGAATTCATGTCCATGTTTTTCTGATTCTACAGGCCATGAGTCCATAACAGAATGTGATTAATCATTAATTCACTAAACATCCCCTGAGCACCTACTATGAGTCAAGCATTGTCGGCTGCTCGCTTTATATATCTTCTCTCACTTGCTCTGGTCATCACCCAACTCACTTTCTTTGTTGTTCACTAGCTTGGCCTCTGGAGGAGCAGTTGAGTTTGAGGCCTTTGTTTTGGAGGGGAGGAGCCATAAAGGGCTTAGAATGTACGGCCAAGAAGCTTGGACTTGGTTCCCCTGGCCCCATGACAAGGTTATGGAGTGAAGGGTCTCATTGCACACAATGTTTAACTCCCAGTTAACTATTAAACACAGTCTGAAGAAGTGCATAGCTGACAGCTGAGGCAGAGATCCTGACGTTGTCAGCAATCAGATGACAAAGGAGAGGGTGTTCTTCAGGAAAGAGTAGAAGGTGCGGTTACATCTGTGTTGCCTCCATCATCATGACCACCATCACCCGAATCACTGCAATCATTGCACCAGTGTTGGAGGGATTTGTGTAAGTGTGACCATGTCTTCCATTAATTGGAGTCCCTGTTTACTGGTGTAAACAGTTAAGGTACTCAGCTGCTAAGTGAAAGATTGGAAATGCAAGTCCTCCTATAGGGGGCTCTGGTGGCTCAGTGCCTAAGGCATTTGACTACTAATCAGAAAGTTGGTGGTTCAAACCCACCAGCCACTCTGCAGAAGGAAAATGGGTCAATCTACTTCCATAAAGATTTACCACCTGAGAGACCCAATGGGGGTCGCTATGAGTAGGGACTGACTCAATGGCAGTGAGTTTGATTTTGGTTTTGGATAGGCACATTGAAAGTTTTACCTCTTACATGGTTCTGATTCTAATTTTATGTGAGATAAAGTATGAGGTTTTGGAGGGTTTTCTGTTTGCATGTATGTGTGTTGTTTTGTCTGTTTTTGTATTTGGATACCCAATTATTTCAGCACAGTTTGTTGAAAAGATTATCCTTTTCTTCATTGAATTACCTTGGCACCTTTACAACTTTGTAAAAAAAATCAATGAATCATTTGTGTGTGGGTTTATTTCTAGATTTTTCTATCCCATTCTATTCATACACCAATACTGCACTACTGTAATTTTATATTACCTCTTGTTCTAAAATGTCATTCTTCATACTTGATAATACTCATTGTTTTGAAGTCTGTTATATAGCCACTCTAGTTTTCTGATGCTTAGTGTTTTCAGGGTATATAATTTTCCATCCATTCACCCTTTTTTTAAAAAAAATTGTCATTTGGGTGAAAGTTTACAGAGCAAATTCATCTTCCATACAGCAGTTCACATACACTTTGTCTCATGACATTGACTGCAATTTCCCATAGTGCAACAGCTCCCCTCCCACTTCTTCCCCATAGGCACCTCTTTCCTGTGTCCTTCCCTCCCATGCACTCCCGCCCCCCCGAGCTGTCTCCCTGTGCATACACAGCCCTTCTATTCTCCCATTGTTTATAACTCTGTGATAGTTGGAGCTGTGTGTCAACTTGGCTGGACCCCACTCCTGGTACCAAATGTGTTAGATTGGGTTCGCTAGAGAAACACAAAAACCAGCAAAGCGTATATATATATATA
>NW_006921686.1:9019015-9027135 GCF_000298275.1 Orycteropus afer afer
CGGACTACAAACTTCCGTGAGTGAGCAGCCCACCACTCGGCCTGGAGATCTTGGATTCATCTTTTGTTGGAGTCAACAACCAGTGTACTGCCTGCCAGCCTTGAATTGCTCAGCCCCCTGCACTTGCAGAAGCTAAGGCTGCCACCAGCCCGTTTCCTCCAGGGACTTTGGACTTGCCAGCTTCTGTACGTTTGTGAGCCATTTTCCTAAGATAAATTTCTCTCTCACTCTCTCTCTATATATACATATATATATGCTTTGCTGGTTTTTGTGTTTCTCTAGAGAACCCAATCTAACACACACTCCAAGGAATGTATCTACCTAATGTAAATGTTCGGCTCATATGCCTGTCCTTCGTTTGGCTAGAAGCCACAAGAGTGGGTTCAATTCCAGACCTGAAGGGCAGTTAGGGGCCATAGGCTCAGGAGTTCCAAGAGGCTCTAGCAGACCAGCAAACCTGGTCCCTTTTTTATTTTATTTTATTTTAACGATTTTGAGTTTTGTTCTACATTTTTCTCCTACTCTATCCAGGATCTCCTACATACGTCTCCCTCCTAGTGGTTGACAGTGGTAGCTGGGCACCATCTAGTTCTTCTGGTCTCATAGTCATATAGGCTGATGATTACATGGTGTAACACTCCCTTAGAGTAATTGTTTCCATGTGACTTTGGTTTTCTTTATTCTTCTTTGCTCTGGATGAGGAGAGACCCAGCATCTAGACAGTTGCTTGCAAGCTTTTAAGATCCCAGTCACTACTCGCCAAAGTAGCCATCCATTCACTTTTAATCTACCTGAGTCTTAATATTTAAAGAGTGTGTCTTGAGCAAAGAAGTTGTTGTTGTTGTTGTTGTTGTTATGTGCCGTCGAGTCAAACCCGACTCATAGCAACCCCTCCTTGGGTTTGGAGTGAAGCAAATCAAAGACTGATGGAAACAATTAGTGCCAAGGACTAGTGGATCATGAGAACCTCAGCCTACATGACCCTGAGACCAGAAGAACTAAATGGTGCCTAGCTCCCACTGCCAACCACTCAGAAAGGGATCAAAATTGGAGATCCTGGATAGACTAGGAGAAAAATGTGGAATAAAATTGAAAAAAAAAAAAACATTTAAAAGACCAGGCTTATTCATCTGATAGAGACTGGAGAAGCCCCTGAGACTGTGGCCCTAGTCATCCTTCAGACCTGAAGGTGGACTCACTTCCATGCCTAACTTTCAGCCAAATAATAGACAGGTCTATGAGTTGAACAACTACACCAGGGACATGCACTCCTTAGGGCAATCAACCATGGGAGATCAGAAGGGCAGCATTTGCACAGGGAGGAAGCTAAGGAGGTAGGAATGGATCGGCAAGAAGGACACATGGAAAGGGTAACCACAGGGAGGAAGTAGGAAGAGACCTATTACATTGTGGGGATTGTAATCAGTGTCAAAACAAAATGTATATGAACTATTGAATGTAAAATGAATATGCTTTGTAAAATTTCACCCAAATCACAATAAAAAGTTTAAAAAGGAAGGAATAAATAGTATCTCTTGAGGCAGCATATAGTAGGGACTCCTTTTCAATGTTGTTAGTGGTGTTAGGTGCCGGCGAGTCATCTCTGACTCATAGTGACCCTATGCACAGCAGAATGAAACACCATCCATTCCTGTGCCAGCTCTGTGATCCCTGCTATACTTGAGCCCAACGCCGCAGCCACTGTGTCAATCCATCTCGTTGAAGGGCTTCCCTTCTTTCATCGACCTTACCAAGCAGGACATCCTTCTCCAGGGAATGGTCCCTTCTGACAACATGACCAAAATAGGTGAGACGAAGTCTGGCCATCCTCACCTCCAAGGAGCATTTTGGGTGCACTTCCTCCAGGACAGATCTGTTAGTTCTTTTAGCAGTCCATGGTACTTTCAGCATTCTTCGCCAGCACCACAACTCAAAAGCATCAACTCTTCTTTGGTCTTCCTTATTCATTGTCCAGTTCTCACATGCATATGAGGCGATTGGAAATATCATGACCTGTGTCAGGTGCACCCTAGTCCTCAAGGAGACATCCTTGCTCTTCAGCACTTGAAAGAGGTCTTTTTGCCCAGTTCTATACATCTGACTGCTGCTTCCATTGGTGTCAATTGTAGAACCAAGCAATGTGAAGTCTTTGACAATTTCAATCTTTTCTCCATTTATTGTTATGCTGCTTACAGGTCCAGTTGCAAGGTTTTTTGTTTTCCTTATCTTGAGGTATAATCCATATTGCAGACTGTACTCTTCTATCTTCATCAGTAAGTGCTTCAAGTCATCCTTACTTTCAGCAATCAAACTTGTGTCATCAGTATATCACAAGTTGTCAGTGATTCTCCCTCCAATCCCAATGCCACGTTCTTCATATCGTCCAGCTTCTCAGATTATTTGCTCAGCATAGAGATTGAATAAGTACGGTGAAAGGATACAACCCTGACACACTCCCTTCTTGATATTAAACCATGCAGTGTCCCCTTGTTCTGTTCGAATGACAGCCTCCTGGTCTACGTACAGGTTCCTCATGAGTACAATTAAGTGTTCTGGAATTCCCATTTTTTCTCAATGTTATCCACAACTTGTTATGATCCACACAATCAAATGCTTTTGCATAGTCGATAGAACACAAATAAACATCTTTCTAGTATTCTCTGCTTTGAGCCAAGATCCATCTGATATCCGCAATGATATCCTTTGTTCCATGCCCTCTTCTGAATCTGGCTTGCACTTTTGGAAGTTCTCTGTCAATATACTGCTGCAACCATTTTTGAATTATCTTCAGTAAAAATTTACTTGCATATGATATTAATGATATTGTTCAATAATATCCACATTCTGTGGGATCACCTTTCTTTGGAATGGGTACAAATATGGATCTCTTCCAGTCAGTTGGCCAGGTAGCTGTCTTCCATATCTCTTGGCATAGCTGGATGCCTCCAGTGGGGCATCCATTTGTTGAAACATCTCAATGGGCATTCCATCAATTCCTGGAGCCTTGTTCTTCAACAATTCCTTCAGTGCAGCTTCAACTTCTTCCTTAAATATCACTGGTTCTTGAACATATGCCACCTCCTGAAATGGATGATCTACCAGTTTTTTTTGGTACAGTGAGTGACTCAGTGTATTCCTTACATCTTCTTTTGATGTTTCCTGCATCATTCAATATTTTGCCCATACAATCTTTCAATATTGCAACTCAAGGCTTAAATTTTTCCTCAGTTCTTTCAGCTTGAGAGATGCCAAGCATGTTCTTCCCTTTTGGTTTCCTAACTCCAAGTTTTTGCACATTTCATTATAGTAATTGGCTTTGTCTGCTCAAGCTGCTCTTTGAAATCTTGTGTTCAGCTCTTTTATCTTGTCATTTCTTCCATTTGCTTTGGCTACTCTCCCCTCAAGGGCAAGCTTCAGAGTCTCTTCTGTTGTCCATTTTGGTCTTTTTCTTTTTTTTTTTTTTTCTCATCCTTTTAATGACTCTTGCTTTCTTCATGGATGATGCTCTTGATGTCATCCCACAATTCTTCTGGTTTTTGGTCACTGGTGTTCAATGCATCAAATTTATTCTTCAGATGGTCTCTAAATTCAGGAGGGATATATTTAAGGTCATATTTTGGCTCTTGTGGACTTGTTTTAATTGTCTTCAACTTCAAGTTGAACTTGCATATGAACAGTTGATGGTCTGTTCCACAATCAGCTCCTGGCCTGGTTTTGGCTGAAGATACTGAGCTTTTCCATTGCCTCTTGCCGAAGATGTAGTCAATCTGATTCCTGTGTACTCCATCTGGTGAAGTCCACATGTATAGCTGCCGTCTGTGTTGTTGGAGAAAGGTATTTGCAATGAAAAAGTCATTGGTCTTGCAAAATTCTAGCATGCAATCTCCAGCATTACTTGTTACCAAGCCCAAATTTTCCAGCTACTGGTGATTCTTCTTTGTTTCCAACTTTTGCATTCCAGTCACCAGTGATAATTAACACATCTCGATTACACGTTTGGTCAATTTCATACTGCAGGAGTTGATAAAATATCTTTAATTTCCTCATCTTTGGCTTTGGTGGTTGGTGCATAAATTTGAATAATAGTCACATTAACTGGTCTTCCTTGTAGACATATGGATATTATCCTATCATTGACAGCATTGTACTTCAGGACAGATCTTGAAACATCCTTTGTGATGATGAATACCACATCATTCTTCTTCAACTTGTCATTCCTAGCCCAGTAGATCATATGGTTGTCTGATTCAAAATGGCCAAAACCAGTTCACTTCAACTCACTAATGCCTAGGATATCATCTTTATGCATTCCATTTCATTTTTGACAACTTCCAATTTTCCTGGATTCATACTCTGCACATTCCATGTTCTGATTATTAATGGATGTTTGCAGCTGTTTCTCCTCAATTTGAGTCATGTCACATCAGCAAATGGAGGTCTCGAAAGCTTTACTTTATCCATAAAGCTTTACTTTATCAGTAAGGTTGGTTCTACTCTGATGATGCAGCTCTTTTCCAGTCATATTTTGAGAGCCTTCTGACCTAAGTGGCTCATCCCCTACACTGTATCAGACAGTGTTTCTGGGCTATTCATATAGTTGCCTAGTATTGTAACGGACAGTGTTTCTCTGCTTTTCATAAGGTTTTCTCTGGCCAATTCTTTGAGATTATCTCTTTTTGAGTATTTAGTCCATTAACATTTGACATAAGTAGTGATATGGTTATACATAGGACTACCACTTTATTATTTGTTTCTGTTTGATCCCTTGTTTTTATTGCTGTCTTCTTCCTCTCTTGCCTTCTTTTGATGATTTGAAGTTTTATATAATTACAGCTTAACTTATTTATTGGATTTTAGATATACATCCCTTTGCCCCATTTTTCAGTGGTTTCCCTCTGGAATCTGTTGTATTCTTCTGAAGATTGTTGGCTCTTTCTTCCAGTTGGAAGTTACCTTGCCTGGACTGAAACTGCAAACTCTCTCTTCTCCGTGGTGTGCAATAACTGATGTATCTCACTTAGGATTTCCACTGTTGCTCTGTTAAACCTGTCTTGCAGGGAGTTCCACTGTGCCTCTTGAATTTGTCAGTGAGCCAAGGGTTCAGGAAGTGATTACAATCTCTGTTGTTCCCCTACTTCAGGGTACTCCTCCCTAATTTCCAACTGCCGTGCTAGTCTCTGGCTCTGTCTTCTGACACATCAAGCCAATAAGACTTTCCTTTTTTTTATTTTTTTGCTGCTTGAGCTGCATAAAGTTGGGGAATGCACTTCAAACAGCAATGAAGTTATAGATTTCACATGGTGCAACTCTATCTTTCAAGAGCAGATACTCTCTGGTGCCTAGCTGCCTTCTGATTTGCCAGACTCTAAAGTCCCTGATTCGTGGGCATTTTAACTGTCAGCCAGGGATTTGGGAAGACTTTAAACTCAGAATTTGAAACCCACTCCTTTTGATTCTTTCACTACCAAGATTCTGCCCCCCCCCCCCCCCCGCTTTTAATTCTAACTGTTCTTCCAACCATGAACTCTTCTCTGGCATCATGAGTTGATAAAGCCGCAGTTTTCCACTGCCCTAACTGTATGAGTTGGGAGAGCTTGTAGGCCAGAAAGCCACAAACTTGCCGTTTCTATACCTTCTACCTGCAGTTCTTCAAGAGATAATAATTCTCTAGTTTCTATCTCCTTTTGGACAGTTTCCAATTCCTTTAAATAATTGGAGTTTTTAAGTATTTTGTCAAATTTTTATAATTATTAACTGTGAGAATTATTCACATAACCACATCACTAAGTCACTATTGCCACAAGTTACCACCCACATCATTTTCTCACTTCTCCTTAATGAGTTACCCTTTAAGATGAAAATTTAATCAACAGAGTAAAAATCTGGGAATTACAGACTCTTTAAATATTAAAATCAGGGACATTTAAATTTTGCAATAAGTGATTCATCTGTACTCACACATTTAGGAACTACATTTGCAACTCCCCTGTAGTAGCAAATTTCTGTCCTAAGAAGTTGGGATTTCTTTCCACCTACTGTTCTTTTTTTTTTTTTAATTGTGACTTGGGTGAAAGTTTACAGAGCAAATTCACTTTCCATACAGCAGCTCACATGACATGACATTGACTGCAATTTCCCACAATGCAACAGCTCCCCCTCACTTCCTCCCCATAGTTACTTCTTCCCTGTGTCCTTCCCTCCCATGCACTCCTGCCCCCCAAGCTGTCTCCCTGTGCATGCACAGCCCTTCTATTCTCCCATGATTGTTCCCTCCAAGGAGTATATCTACCTAATGTAAATGTTCAGCTCATATGCCTGTCTATTGTTTGGCTGGAAGCCACAGAAGTGGGTTCAGTTCCAGACCTGAAGGGCAGTTAGGGGGCACTGTCTCAGTGGTTCCATCAGGCTCTATCAAACCAGCAAAACTGGTCCCTTTTAAAAAAAAAAATTATTTTGAGTTTTGTTCCACATTGTTCTCCCACTCTATCCAGGATCTCCTACATAGATTGCCCTCTGAGTGGGTTGACAGTGGTAGCCTGGCACCATCTATTTCTCCTGGTCTCATAGCCATACAGACTGAGGATCACCTGGTGTACCAGTCCCTTGGAGTAATTGTTTCCATGCATCTTTGGTTTTCCTCATTCTTCTTTGTTCTGGATGAGGAGAGACCCATCGTTGCATCTAGATGGCCACTTGCAGGCTTTTAAGATCCCAGGCACTACTTGCCAAAGTAGGATGTGGAACAATGTTGTTGTGTAGTATGTTATGCCAATTGAGCTTGATGTCCTCTGCAACTATGGTGCCAAGCCCGCACCACCTCTGGGTAGCTGGCTGTGGCCAAGAAGTGACTACAACCTTGTCCCTCAACAGCTCTACGATATACCTGGACATTCTTACAGAACATACAAATACACTTGTAGAAACATTGTCTGCCAACCCTGTACATGGTCTTGGGCACATTTCCCCTTGCATAGACATAACAAATAATTCAACCTGTCCACCCATCTATCCACCCATACTTATGTCAATGTTTGCCTTCACTGACAATGCAGTACTGTATATGCAAAAGGGTTCATCTTTGTTGTCTTTACCTCCCATGCACCTCTCTATGTCTTCTTCTTTCTCAATGCCACCGTGTTGATCACTCACATTTGGTACATTGCTCTTCTCTTCACCCAAATCAATACTTGTCTCTACCTATCTAATAGTGTTCCCTCCTCTCCCCTCTCATCCCTGGTAACCAACAAACATAATTTCCTTCCATATATAAACCTTTCCTTGACTTTTTACAGTAACAGACTAATACAATATTTATCCTGTGATTGACTTATTTCACTCAGCATAATGTCCTCCAAGTTCATCCATGTTATGTGGTGTTTTATAGATTCTATGTTTTTCTTTAGGGTTGCATAGTATTTCACTGTGTGTATGTACCATAGTTTGCTTATCCATTCTTCTGTTGATGTGCACATAGGTTGTTTCCATCTTTTTGCTATTGTAAATACTGCTGCGATGAACATAGGTGTGCATATATCTGTTCTTGTTCTGGCTGTCACTTCTTTAGGATATATACCTAGTAATGGGATTGCTGGATCAAATGGTACTTCTAATCCCAACTTTTTTTTAAGGAATTGCCATACTGCTTTCCGCAGTGGTTGTATCATTTTACAGTCCCACCAGCAGCATATGACAGTCCCAATCTCTCCACATCCTTACCAGCATTTGTTATTTTCTGTCTTGTTGAACTTTGCTACTAGGGCTGGGGCAAGATGGTATCTCATTGTTGTTTCAATTTACATCTAATGGTTAATGATCATGAATATTTCATCGTATGTTTGCTGGCCACCTGAATATCCTCTTTGGTGAATTGCCTATTCATGTCTTCTGCCCATATTTTAATTGGATTATTTGTCTTTCTGTTGTTGAGGTGTGGGAGTTTTCTATAAATTGTAGAGATATGTCCCTCATCAGATATGTCATTGCCAAATATTTTTTCCCAATCTGTAGGTTCTCTTTTTACTCTTTTGGAGAAGTCTTTGGAAGCACATAAAAATTTAATTTTTAGAGGGTCTCAGTCATCTAGTTTATCTTCTACTGTTTGTGCATTTTGAGTTATGCTT
>NW_006921686.1:9028521-9029934 GCF_000298275.1 Orycteropus afer afer
ATATAGATATATAGATAGATATATAGATAGATATATAGATATATAGATATAGATATAGATATAAACTTTACTGGTTTGGTTTCTCTAGAGAACCCAGTCTAACACACTGGTGTAGAGGAATCCAACTGATTTTTGCATGTTGATCTTGTATCCTGCCACGATGCTAAATCTCTCAATTAGTTCCAGTAGAACTAATTTTTTATGGCATCTCTTGGGTTTTCTAGGTATAGGATCCTATCATCAGCAAATAGGGATAGTTTTACTTCTTCCTTACCAATGTGGTTGCCTTTGATTTCCCTTTCTTGCCTTATTGCCCTAGTTAGGACTTCCAATACAATGTTGAATAGAAGTGGTGAGAGGGCATCCTTGTCTGGTTTCTGTTTGCAAGGGGAATGGTTTCAATCTCTCTCCACTGAGAATAATGTTGGCTGTTGGTTTTGAATATATGCCCTTTTTACGTTGAGGAATGTCCCTTCTGTTCCTATTTTGCTGAAAGTTTTGATCAGAAATGTATGTTGGATTTTATCAAATTCTTTTTATGCATCTATTGATATGATCATGTGGTTCTTTTCCTTCGTTTTATTTATGTGGTGGATGACGTTGATTGTTTTTCTAATGTTGAACCACCCTTGCATACCTGATATGAACCCCAGTTAGTCATAATGACTTATTTTCTTGGTAAGTTGTTGGACTCTACTGGTGTGTCAGTAGAGGCTGGGTTCCATAGAAATCAAAATCAGTAAAACTTACACAGAGAGAGAGAAATTTATCTTAGAAAAGTGACTCACACACTTATAGAAGCTGGCAAGTTCCAAGTTCTTGGATCAAACATCAGGCTGGAGGCTTTTCCTGACTCATGCGGCTTCAGGGGCTGATGAGCTCAAAGTTGGCAGGTAGTATACAAGCTGTTGACTTGGACAGATGACAAATCCAATATCTCCAGGCCAAATGGTGGATTGTTCACTCACAGACAATTGTAGGCAGCAGAACAGGATCCCGATCCACAGAAGAGTGTCTCTTTTTTTCAGGATGTCCATAAAAACATTGGAGGCAGGCCACAAAGGCAAACTCCCCTTCAACCAATTGGCTGCTCAAAAATATACATCTGATCTCATGATGGGAATAACCACATCACAACTGCTTCAACCACTGAGAATTGTGCTCCAGCCAAGTTGATACACAACTCCAACTATCACAATTAGCTAGGAGTTTGTTGAAGATTTTTGCATCTATATTCATGTAGGTTTCCTTTTTAGTTATGTCTTTGCCTGGTTTTGGTATCATGGTTATACTTGCTTCATAAAATGAATTGGGGGGATAGATGGGTGAACAAGCTAAACAATTAGGTATGTCTAAATGGAGAGTGTATCCAAGATCATATATAGGGTTGGCAGACAATGGGCCTATAAGTTC
>NW_006921686.1:9030763-9031912 GCF_000298275.1 Orycteropus afer afer
GAGTAGGACTGGTGTCATTTCTTCTCTGAATGTTTGGTAGAATCCCCCAGTGAAACCATCCGGGCCAGGACTTTTTTTTGTTGGTAATTTTTTTTATGACCTGTTCAATTTCTTCTTTTGTTATGAATCTGTTCAACTTTTCCACCTCGGTCTGTTAGTTTAGGTAAGTAGTGTGTTTCTAGAAATCTGTCCATTTCTTCCAGATTTTCAAATTTGTTAGAGTATAGTTCTTCATAGGAGCTCTGGTAGTGTAGTGCCTAAGGCACTTACTTGACTGCTAACCAGAAGGCTGGCAGTTCAAACTGATCAGCCACTGCTTGGAAGGAAGATGGGGCAATCTACCTCTGTAGTGATATCACCTCGGAAGCCAAAGGAGCCCAAGGAGTCAGGTCCAACTCAAGGGCACATAACAACAACAACAACATAGTTCTTCATAGTATCCTGGTTTTATCCTTTTTATTTTCAGTTGGTTCTGTTGTGATGTTGCCCATTTCATTTCTTATTTGTGTTACTTGTATTTTCTCTCTCTTTTCCTGTTAAATTTGCCAGTGGTTTGTCAATTTTATTAATCTTTTAAAAAAACCAATGTGTAGTTTGTTGATTTTTTTCTATTGTCTTTCTATTTTCTGTTTCATTTATTTTTGCTCAAATCTTTATTATTTCCTTTCTTCTGGTGACCGTAGGCTTTTCTTGCTGTTCATTTTCTAATTGTTGGAGATGTTAGTTTAAAGTGTTGATTTTGGCTCTTTCTTCTTTTTTGGTGTGTATTTATTGCTATAAATTGCCCTCTGATCACTGCTTTTGCTGTGTCCCAAAGATTTTGGTAAGTTGTGTTTTCATTCTCATTTGATTCAAGGAATTGTTTTATTTTATTTTTTATTTCTTCTATTATCCAGTCATTTTTGAAGAGAGTGTTATTCAGTTTCCATGTATTTGCTCTTTTTCCATTGCTCTTTCTATTGTTGATTTCTAATTTGATAGCATTGTGATCTGAGAAGATGCTTTGCAGTGTTTCAATGTTTTAAATTTATGAAGGCATGCTTTATGGCCTAACATATGATCTATCCTAGAGAATGTTCCATTTGCACTGAAAAAGAATATTGTGCTGTTGTTGGGTGAAGTTCTCTGTAGATGTCTATAAGGTCAAAT
>NW_006921686.1:9032852-9034448 GCF_000298275.1 Orycteropus afer afer
TCTGGGTTATGTCATTTTGTGTATTAATGGTTGGTTGTTGTTTGCTATTATTGGTTCTCTGTTCAAAGGACTCCCTTTAGTATCTCTTGTAAGGTTGGTCTGGTTTTAACAAATTCCCTTAATTTCTGCTTATCTGGAAATCTCCTAATTTCACCATCATATCTGAGGGACAGTTTTGCTGGGTGTATAATTCTTGGTTGGAAATTTTTCTTTCAGGGTTTTATATACACCATCCTGTTGCCTTCTCACTTGCATGGTTCTTCTGGGAAATCAGAGCTTATACTTATTGGTTGTCCTTTGTAAGTAACTTTTCGTTTTTCCCAAGCAGCTTTCAGGATTCTTTCTTGTCTTTGGTTTTGATGAGTTTGATGATGATATGTCTCAATGATTTCCTTTTGAGGTCTATCCTGTTTGGGTTTGTTGGAATTCTTGAATGGATATATTTTCATCTTTCATCATATCAGGGAAGTTCTCTTCCAACAAATCTTAGACAATTTTCTCAGTGGTTTAATTTTTCTCTTCCTGTTCTGGAATTCTGATTACACATAGGTTATTCCTTTTGATGGTATCTCACATGAGATATCTTCCTTTTGTTTTGCTCTTTTTTCTGATTGATCCCTTTCGAAAGAAGTATTCAGGTATTTGTCCTCAATCTCATTAATTCTGTCTTCCATTGCATCAGTTCTACTCCTTTGCCCCTTCAATATGTTATCTATTTCTGAAAATTCAGTATTAATCTTCTGGATTTCTATCTGTAGATTTTATATCCTTTCTAATTTTTCATTTTGTTCTTGTATTTTCTTCCAAAATTGTTCTAGGGTTTTGTCTGTATTTTCCTTAATTTTGTCTGTGCTTTCCTTGATCTGTCTCTCAATCTGCCAAAGGAACAGGGAGGCCACATCCTCTGACTTCATCTAACCCCACAAGAGGAAGAGAGAATCACCATCAGTAGCCCAAGGTCTATCCCTGCAAGGCCAGATATGCTGCCTACTCCAGCCCTTTTACCAACCCTGACACCAACTGTTCCTCCCACAGCACCCACCACCTCTCTGCTGGGATCAATAATTTACTGCAGTGGCCACCCAGAACTCACAGATTATAGGGTTTATTAGGGAAACACCAGGCTACAATTCAAGTTCAGGAACAACATTCAGTCTCTCTCAGCCTGCTGTCTCCCAGCCAACAGTCTCTCTCCCAGTAGTGCATGTCTCTTCGTGTCTCTCTCTCAGCAGCATGTCTCTCGGTGTCTCTGTGAATATCTGAGTACTTCCAAAAACTGATTCTTTCCTCTTCCCTCAAGCACCATCTCCATGTCCTGACTCCCTTAATTCTTGTAATGGCAACAAAGTTCATTCTCTCTCTCAGCAGCATGTGTCTCTTGATGTGTCTCTCTCAGCAGGATGTGTCTCTCAGGAGTGTGTTTCAGCAGCATGTCTTTCTCAGCCAGCAGTCAGAGAGACTTCTTCTGCCTCAAGAAGAGCTCCTTTTGAGCCTGGCAAAGTGACCACTAACCAATCCCAACATCAGAATTCTATACACCTGAGAAAGAGTGAATTTCCCAGGAAATTACTTTGTGCTGCTCCCAACAGAAATACC
>NW_006921686.1:9036043-9039562 GCF_000298275.1 Orycteropus afer afer
GGAGTGGCTGGTGGGTTTGAACCACCAGCCTTCTGGTTAGCAGTCAAGTGCTTTAGCCACTATGCTACCAGAGCTCCTAATAATAGTAATAGTCATTTTAAAACAGACAAAAACAAACAAACTAAAAAATAGGGGGGGGTGGCAGGGCAGTGTACCCAGACTCTGTCTGAGCACACAGACTAAGATGGAATTCCTTTCAGCTCAGAAGGTGGGTGGGAGTGAGGCACAGCTCCACCTCCATTCACCAAGAGGGTGTGGGGTCTAAGAGTAACAAGGGGAATAGTGTACCTTTCCAGTCATTTGTGTCCTGAATGTCCTTGTGGTTCCCAGAAAGTGGAGCCTATTTTTAAGTCTTTGGAATCTGTGAGAACACTGTTGCTTTAAATATTCAAAATGGTCAAAGTGCTTGTAAACATTCAAAATGGCTGTGCCCCCAGATATTTCAGTTTTTGTTTTTCCCCTTTTCTTTTTTTGGTGATTGTTCCTGTATGTTTATGCGGTGTGTTTTTTGTCCACTTGCTTTTACCTTTCTGATGGTTTTTTGATTGTTGTTTTTGTCTAACTGAATGGGAAACAGCAATAGTGCCCATATGAGGCAAAAATCCACACAGCTCAGCTCGTCTCCCTCTTTGCTGCTTCACCTTTTATTCACCAGCCACCAGTGCAGCCTTCCCTGCATCCCCTGGCTAGCAGGGCCAATTTTTAGGTTAATTCTTAGATCTAACACCACTTGGCAATATCCAAGCTATCCATGCTGTCAGGATCACTGACAGCCGGCAGCTCCGTATATCTCCTTTTTTGATGTTTCCACGCAGGTTCTTCTACTAGTTGGAATTTGGTCTACTTCTGTATCCTTCCTTTCGAAGCTCAGGGCTCCAGGATTATCTTCTGTATCTGTGTTAACTGATTCCCATTTTCTTTATTGAAGAGGGTCTGTGTGGTTTGTCTGCCTATTCTGCCATCTTACCAGAACTCCTCCACCTACTGATCTTAAGGAATACATAGAGTCACAGTACAAAAAAGAATTGCCTAATGTTCAGTTATTTCAGGAAGTGGCTAATAATCAAGAACCAATGGTATTGAAAGAAGTCCAACCTGCACTGAAGGAATTGGCGAAAAAACAAGGCTCCAGGAATTGACGGAATACCCATTGAGATGTTTCAACAAACTGATGCAGTGTTGGAGGTACTTACACATCCATCTATGCCAAGTAATTTGGAAGACAGCTCCCTAGCCAACTGACTGGAAGACACTGAATATTGTGCCCATTCCAAAGAAAGGTAATCCAACAG
This sequence comes from Orycteropus afer afer, assembly GCF_000298275.1. Taxonomy (NCBI): domain Eukaryota; kingdom Metazoa; phylum Chordata; class Mammalia; order Tubulidentata; family Orycteropodidae; genus Orycteropus; species Orycteropus afer. The sequence goes on from NW_006921686.1 coordinate 9,037,336, forward strand.
AACGTGGAAATTATCAAACAATATCATTAGTATCACTTGCAAGTAAACTTTTGCTGAAGATAAAAAATGGTTGCAGCAGTATACAGACAAGGAACTACCAGAAATGCAAACTGAATTCAGAAGAGGACGTGGAATGAGGGATATCACTGCTGATGTCAGATGGATTGTGGTTGAAAGCAAAGAATACCAGAAAGATGTTTACTTGTGTTTCATTGACTATGCAAAGGCATTCAATTGTGTGGATCAACAAACTGTGGATAACATTGTGAAGAATGGGAATTCCAGAACACTTAATTGTGCTCCTGGGGAACGTTAGAACTAAACAAGGGGATAATGCATGGTTTAAAATTAGGACGGGTGTGTATCAGGGTTGTATCCTTTCATCATACTTATGCAATCTGTATGCTGAGCAAATAATCCAAGAAGCTGGACTGTATGAAGGAAGAAGACTCATTAACAATCTGCAATACGCAGATGACACAACCTTGCTTGCTGATAGTGAAGATGTCTTGAAGCACTTACTGATAAAAATTAAAGACTACAGTCTGCAGTATGGATTACACCTCAATATTAAAAAAAAAAAAAAAACTCACAACTGAACCAATAAGCAAGAATATGATAAATAGAGAAAACACTGCAGTTATCAACAATTTCATTTTATTGGATCCACAATCAATACCCATGGAAGCAGCAGTCAAGAAATCAGACATCATATTGCATTGGCAAATCTGCTGCAAAAGACCTCTTTAAAGTGTTGAGAGTTGATGCCTTTGAATTATGGGGTTGGCAAAGAATACTGAAAATACCTGGACTGCCAGAAGAAGGAACAGATCCTCCCTGGAAGAAGTGCAGCTGGAATGCTTCTTGGAAGCGAGAATGGCCGACTTTGTCTCACCTACTTTGGTCCTATTGTCAGAAGGGACCATTCCCTGGAGAAGGATATCATGCTCGGTAAAGTGGAGGGGCAGCGAAAAAGGAGAAGCCCTTCAACGAGATGGATTGACACGCTGGGTACAACGATGGGCTCAAGTATAGCAAGGATTGTGAGGATGACACAGGACCAGGCAGTGTTTATTTGTTCTGTTGTACACAACACAGCTGACTCAACGGCACCTAAAAACAACAACTGGTCTTAAGAAGAACAGGGCTGGCTCTAGTGTGTTCCTATCAATTTAGAGAGCTTTCAAGGGAAGGGTCTGATATTGGTTGAGTGTGAAGTCTCCAGCTTATGTGGCTGGAAGTAGGGGAAGAGAGACAGTTATGATAATTCCAAAAGTAACAGAAAGTTGATATGAATCAGATATCACCCAGATGCTGAAAGGAATCTCCTCCCAGCCATCAACACACTCGCTCTTTCCTCTACAAACCAGTGATGCCCATTATCAGCTTCAGACTTTTGGAAGGGCCAGCTTCCCAATTTAAAAAAAAACTCCCTGTTTGTGACATTAGTTGGAATCCCACACCTGTCTTCAGAGGTTTTGGATTCTAGTTCAGTTTTTCTAAAACTCTTTGTGTAATCTCAGGCCACTCTGAACAAAAATTTCCCCTTTTGCCCTTTTGTGAAGTAAGGATGATGATAATTACTGTTACCTCAATCAAAAAAGAGAGCAGACCACTGTCAGTGACTACAAGGAAAATAACAGCTGGCACTTACTCAGTGTCTCCTATGTGTCAAACACTGTTCCAGGCAATTTATACCTTTTAATTTTTTTTTTTAATCCTTACAAGACCAAGCGGCATATGCTATTATTACTTCCATTTTATATCTGGCAGTCTGGCTTAAAAACACATGCTCTTTGGAAAAAGTCAATCACAGAAGGTCACATACTGTATTAGTCCACCATTGTAAAAAGTCAAGGAAAGGTTTATATAAATATTTAAACTAACTAAGCACTTACTTAATGTCTCCTACGTGTCAAACACTGTTCCAGGCAATTTATACTTTTCAATTTCTTTAATCCTTACAAAGACCAAGCAGCATGTGCAATTATTACCTCCGTTTTATATCTGACAGTCTGGCTTAAAAACACATGCTCTTTGGAAAAAGTCAATCACAGAAGGACACATGTTGTATTCGTTCACCATTGTAAAAAGTCAAGGAAAGAGGTGTGTGTGTGTGTGTGTGTATATATGTTGTTGTTGTTGTTGTTGTGTGCCGTCGAGTCGGCCCCGACTCATAGCGACCCCTCCTTGGGTTTCCGAGGCAGTATCACTACGGAAGTAGGAT
>NW_006921686.1:9039830-9043425 GCF_000298275.1 Orycteropus afer afer
ATATATAATACATATATATGTGTGTGTGTGTGTGTATATAAAAGCTCTAGTGGCGTAGTACCCAAGGCATTTGGGCATTTGACTGGTAACCAGAAGACTGGCAGTTAAAACCCACCAGCCACTCCTCAGAAAGAAATTGGACAATCTACTTCCGTAGTGATACTGCCTCGGAACCCAAGGAGGGGTCACTATGAGTTGGATTCGACTTGAGGGCAGTGCATTTGGTATGTATGTATATATATGTGTGTGTGTACACACACATATATATACACACATATACATATACACACACACACACATATATATATACATACACACATACTGTGTATACACAGTATATACATATATATACACACACACACACATATATTGTATATATGTATATATATATATATATATATATACCAAAGATTATTAATGGTTAGTGAAGGTAGGAGAGAGGGGGAAAGGGGAAACTTTTGTTTGCAGGGCATTGAGTTTATGCTATGGTGGTGGAATACTTTGGAAAAAGATAGCAATAATGGTGGCACAATATAAAAAATGTCATCAATATCCCTGAGCTGTAAATGTGGAAGTTGTTATGTTGGTGAATGTCTTGGTGTGTATATTTTTACCACAGTCTTAAAAAAAAAAAAAAAAAAATGCAAGAGCACTTGCGGATGGAAGGCTGACCTCGATTACTTACTGAGTTACACATGTCTCATCAACCCAGGCTGCTCCCACCAGAGCTCATAAGACACAAACGCCCCTGCTCCAGCCCTAAAAATAGTAACAAAGCAATAGTGCTAATAACCTACGACTTTGTTCAGTGCCCATTTTTTGCCCAATCTGAAAAAATCAATAATAATAACAGTAATAGCTAACACTTGAGAAAGTAAAAATTACCTCTAATTGAGAAAGTAAAAAATTTTTCATGCGATTCATCAGCATGAAATAACAGGTAGAGATAAAGCTGAGCATAAAGTTAGCAGGAAAAGCTGTTAACAAAAACTGTTTGTTAACAAAAAAAAAAAAAAAAAAAGAAAGAAAGAAATGCTGTTAACATGTCCCAAGAACATGACCCAGCTGGAAAATATCACAACAGCCGTCTTTTTTAGGGACTAATGCTTCCTTACTCACCACGAAATTTTGTCCTCTAAAATCATAGATGTCAGAAACATTGATGTTTGAGCTAACAATAATGAAATATCTCCCACTTGCCTGGATGATGTAAGTCACTTACGTACAGAGAAAAGCTACTGACCTTGAGTTGATTCCAACTCACACCACAGCTAGAGGACAGAGTGGAACTGCCCCCATAGGGTTTCCAAGGCTGTCAGTCTTTACGGAAGCAAAGCCCCGACCAAACCCACTGCCGTCTAGTCCATTCTGATTCATAGCAACCCTATAGAATAGAGTAGAATTGCCCTATGTAAATCTTTACAGAAGCAGACTGTGCCATCTCTCTCCCACACAGTGACTGGGGGTGTTGAACTGCCTACCTTTTTGTTAGCAGCCGAAGGCCCTGACCACTACTCCACCAGAGCTCCTTTCATACAGTGAAGCAGTCTCATTCTCCAAGCCAGGCTCAGAACTTCCAATAAAGAGTTTCTGTGCACATATTCCACATCTATATTAACTTTGAAGTTTCCAAGGAATCAGGACCCAAATCCTATGCTAAACCATGTACATACACACAGCCCTGTAGGATATTCACACAAAGGAATACTGTTCAGCAATGAGAATGAATTAGCTAAAATACAAGTAATAATATGGATGAATGTCATAATTATAACACTGAATGAAACAAGAGGACAGTGAGTACATACTGTATTATTCCACTTATTTAAAGTGGAAAAACTAGATAAGCTATTCTATGTTGTTACAGCATAAGCCACAGTAGGGTTACACTTAAAGAGGTAGTAACAGGAATGGGAAACAAAGTAGGACTTTGAGTATTTTAGTTTCTTGATATGGGTGGTTGTTAATGGATTTATTCACTTTATCAGAATTAAATAAACTGTATACTTTGATGAGCTCAACTTTTCACATCCTTGAATTTAAAAATTTAAGTGTAATTCTCCAAGAAAATAATTAGATCATTGTTTATAATTCCAAACCAATTGAAAGGAAAAGTTATGGGCAAAGAGAATGTCACCAATACAACAGTAGGGACAAATTTGAGGGTAAAGACCAAAAACAAGACATGATTAACAGAAAATGCCAAAAAATAAAGTGACAGGAATAAATTCAAATGCATTAGTATTCAAAATACATGTGTAAACAAACTACACTCTTAGTTAATAGGCAAAAAGCTCACAATTGGATTAAAAATAAACCTCATATAATCTATTTACAAGAGACTTACTCAAAACATCAGATACTGCAAGACTAAAGGTTAAATAATGGAAAATAAATACCAGCTAATGCTAACTGAAAGAAAACTGGGATGGTTATACTGTAAATCATACCGTATTGGTCAGGGTCACGTTGTTTTGATAGGATTTAAAAGAAATGTTACTGGATATTGGAGAACCGGGTATTGCAGAGGGAGGAGAGATCTGTTCTGGGAATAAAGAGACAATTGAAAGCTGAAGCCTATTGCTTCTCCTGGAGCCAATACTTGCCACCAGGTGAGAACACTTGCTTGGGTTGTGCAGAAAGGAGGAAGTCTCCGTCCTCTTTCTCCTCCTGACTTCCATGTTCCTTCTAGTGCCCCTACTAGCAAAGTCTCACAGAGCATTAGCTGTAAATGGGAAATGTGGGTCTACAGTCCCAGTCCCAGCATCAATAAATACAGTAGAAGGGTCTGTTTGAACCCAAGAGACAGTTACACTATCAGGCATGTGACAATTCACAGTTAGGAAGTCTCTTCATTGAAGTGAAGGTTGAGTTCCCTTGCTCCTGCCTCAAACATCAAAGAATAGCAAAGTCCCTAAAATCCAGCCTTTCCAAGATCCCTGAAACCCTAAGACTCCTTAAAGACCCAGTGACCCTCAAAGACCGCTGAAATAGCCCAACACATTGAGAACTCTGATTGTCTCCATTACAGGAACTACAAGATACCAACCCTTTCCGATGCCCCTGGATTTCAGTCAGGTTCTCTGGGGCTCCCCAGGATTTTTGTCCTTTCTGACTTTGACAGCTAATCCAGAGACCTTGCAGATTCCTTCCCTCTGAAACTCCAGAGGCAATCCAAGATCCCTCAGAATGTCTGGAGACCCTTGGACTGCTATAAGATCACTCAGCCTCTCCAAGGTCTCACAGCTCTCCGAAAATACACAAGGTACAGGACTCACCATTCCAAGAGGCTTCCAAATTCCTGAGATCCTTCAGGCCCATTCAGATTTTTACAATTTTCCCCTCACATTTCTCTAAGATTTCTCAGCTTCCACGAGGTCCTTGACTCCCTCAAACCTCTTGGTTCCCACTTTAGATCCAGTTCCAGACTGTGGTGGTTATGTTTGTGTGTCAACTTGACTGGGCCTGGTTGAGTGGCTGGGAAGCTGGTGGTAGTTATGCTCCATGATGAGACTGGCAATCAACTCCATGGTGGGATCTACCACAAGCAGCTGAGTAGCTGCCTTTGGGATGTGGTCTGCTTCCTGTATATAAG
>NW_006921686.1:9043525-9045256 GCF_000298275.1 Orycteropus afer afer
GTGTGTCAACTTGGCTGGGCCTGGTTGAGTGACTGGGCAGCTGGTGATAGTTATTCCCCATGATGAGACTAGCAATCAACTCCATGGTGGAATCTACCACAAGCAGCTGAGTAGCTGCCTTTGGGATGTGGTCTGCTTCCTGTATATAAGGAGAAGCCTTGGGAATGGTTTCTAGCTTATGGCACCTTGAACCCTGCATGTAGCTGTGTCATTGTGCAGCAGCCTGCCATGCTCTGCTGACCTCGGGACTTAAAATGGACTTGAATTAATGGCCTGTCGTGTGGTTTGGTAACATCAGGACTGTGCCTTTTTATTTGTCAACCTTGGGTTTCTCAGCCTCAGCAGCTAGCAGCTGTCTGAGTGAAGAAATGCCTCTAGCTCCAGTGGGCCGGGAGCAGAAGGCAGAGCTGAAGCCCAAGGTCAAAGGGCTTTCACCTAGCCCCTAGAGCCTGGCACTTTGAACTTGGGCTTAAAGCCTCCAAACTGTGAGAGAATAAACTCCTGTTTATTAAGGCCATCCCATTTGTGGTATATTCTTTTCAGAGCAGTACTAGGGAACCAGAACACATATTCTATTGTTCTTCAATCAAGGTCTATTAGGAAATTACTGAAGTGATAGGGCCAGAACCCACCACTGAGAATCATTCAAGATTACCTACATAAAGTCTGTTATTCAAGAAGTACCTCGCCAACGTAAGGTTCCTAAAGCCCTCCAATCTCCATGTTCTATCCCCCTTCACAGCGTAAAGTCTCCATTATCATCCCAAACTTCCTCCTTCAGAACCTCTCCACATCACATTGTCTAATATTCCTTGCAATAGAGACCATCTAATTCCCATGGACAACCAAATACCCATGTCTTAACCTCAAAACCCTTTTATTTTTGTCATAATATCCTATTGTGTTTTCGGTGAAGGTTTACACAGCAGTATAGGTTCCCATTCAACAATTTCCATACAAATTGTTAGTGACATTGGTTACATTCTTCACAATGCATGAACATTCCATGCTGCTGTTGTTTCTATTAATCTAGATTTCCTGTCCCCTTATATTCTCATCCTTGTTTTAAAGTAATTGTTGACCATTTGGTCTCATATAGGTGATTTTTTTAAAAGGAGCACAGCACTTATGGGTGATATCCATTTATGTTTTAGCCAATTTGTTATTTAGATACAGGTGACCTCAGGGGTTAGATTCAGTTCAAGGTTTAAAGAATATGTATTGCAGGACATCATCTTGGAAGGCTCGCCAGTCTCAACCAGTCCAGTAGGTCTGATTCTGTTTTAGGAATTTGAGGTTCTAGTCCACATTTTTCTCTCATCCTATCAGGTTCCGTCTATTGTAGTCCTGATTAGAATGGTTGGTAGTGGTAGCCAGGCACCATCTAGTACTTCTAGTCTCAGAGTAGATGAGGTCATGGTTTGTGTAGACACTCAAAACCCTTTCTTAATGTGTCCCAATCATCCTGTTCTCCTACATAATTCTCCCTTAAGAAGCATTTCTTTAGAACTAGATGGTGCCCGGCTCCCAAGGTCAACCACTCAGAGGGGGATCTCTGTAGGAGATCCTGGATAGAGAAGGAGAAAAATGTGGAACAAAACTCAAAATCATTTGGGAGAGAAAAAAAAGGGACAAGTTTTGCTGGTCTGATAGAGCCTGGTGGAACCACTGAGACTATGGCCCCTAGCTGCCCTTCAGGTCTGGAATTGAACCCACACCTGTGGCTTCCAG
>NW_006921686.1:9045356-9067653 GCF_000298275.1 Orycteropus afer afer
AGAAGGATTGTGTATGCACAAGAAGACAGCTCAGGGGGCAGGAGTGCATGGAGGGATGGATACAGGGAAGAGGTAACTATGAGAGGAAGAGGGAGGGGAGCTGTTGCATTGTGGAAAATTGTAGTCAATGTCATGAGACAAAGTGTATGTAAACTGCTGTATGGAAAGTGAATTTGCTCCGTAAACTTTCACCCAAATCTCAATTTAAAAAAAGAAAAGAAAAGAAGAGGATTTCTTTGCAGATGTCAACCTCTGTGACATAACAGCATGGCAGGTCAGAGAGTGGATCTGGGAATAAACAGGTGAATGCCCATCACATTCCCTAAGTATGTGGGCTTAGCTCCAGTATGCCATCTTCTTCCTGGACCTTTGAACCATGGCTTTCAAGGAAAGACTGGATATGGAGAGTAAAAGGAGGATAGGAGGGGGGTGAGGAAAGATCTTAGGTACATAAAGTAAGAACAACACCTCTAAGATATCAAACTTCCTTGTGCCTAGTACTGCAGAACTGGGAGTGGAACATGTTACTGTTATCAGACCAAACGCGGGTCCCTGCCAGGTATGCAGTCAGGCCAAAATAGTTTACACACAGAGACTGAGAGGAGAGAAAATTATTTATTGTGAAGTGGCAATGCAAGGAGTAGGGGTAGTTCAATACTCAGATCTGACTCCCGGAGTTGCCATGAAATACAGTTTTTATAGGCTTCAGGAGAGGGGGTTGTGCATATTCACAAAAGGTTGAGGAATTTGGGGCATGAATGTGAAATGGGTAACAATGCCACTAGTTTCCTGTTATCGTCTGATAGGGGCTTGGGCAAAGGGAAGAGGGTCCACAATTAACTTTTGTTCCTTTTTGATACTTCCTTTCTGCCCTATTGCACGTCCCATGCCCAATTAACTTTTCTTCCTTTTTGATACTTCCTTTCTGCCCTACTGTGCATGTCCCATGTCCCCGGGCCAGAGTTAATTTATAAGTTGTTTCTAAGATACTTTTAGCAGTCTATCATCTGCAGGAAAGAATGTTTTCCATTCAGTTCTTTAAGGAACTGAATACTCATCTGTCCCGGTGGGAAAATAGTTGGGGGTAATTTAGTTTACTTATCTATTCCCATTCGGGTGCCAGGGTGGGGGAAATAGTTTTTACTTTACTCGGTTTCATTATGAATCCTCACAATAAGCCTGCAATGAAGGTTCTATGACTATTCACATTTTAAACCAAAAACCAAACCAGTTGTCAGCAAGTTGACTCCAACTCATGGAACCAGAGTAGAACCAATAGGGTTTTCAATGGCTGAGATCATTCAGAAGACCGCCAGGCCTTTCTTCTGAAGTGCCTCTGGAAGGCCTCTAACTTCCAACCTTTTGGTTAGCAGCCAAGCACTTCATTGTACCATCCAGGGTCTTCATTCACATTCTACATGTGCAGAAATTGAGACTCGGAACCACTACGGGACACTGTCAAGCAGCAGTACCTAGCACAGATCTAATACCAGGTCCATTTCACTCTACAGACTGTGTGCTGTTCACTGTTGGCCCTCGTCTCCTTTCTTGGGCTTTCCCCAATCTATAGACAAGCAACTTTGGACAAGTGGGAAGAAATTAAAACTCCAGGGCATTGCATGTTTCATAACAGACCATAAATCTCAAGTTTCAAACATTTTCCAGTAGGTGTTGCCAGCTTAGATGTCATTAGTGGCTGTTTTCTACCAAGTGAGAGAGGGGAGGCTGTGGGAAATCCTAAAGCCATGTCTTGTTTTGTGACAAGCACATAAATTAACAAACAAATGCCAGTGTCAGATGGCAACCATCCACGTGCGCTTGTTCATGGGAAGAGACTAAAAACCTGTTATTCAAAGGCTCTTCAATGTGTGGCCTCAAAAATTTAACAAGGATTAGGTCCATAGTCTCAGACTCAAAATTATGAGCTATTAAGATCATTAGACATGGAAACATGGTTTCTTAAAATCAAATCTGAATACTAAAAAAGTCTCACATAAATACCTTGATCCAGACACCTGGAAACTATTAGTCCAAGGGACTAGTGGTCCATGCAAACATCAGACTATATGACCATGAAACTAGAACTAGATGGTGCCTGGCTACCACTCCAGGTTGATGAAAAATACAGTTTCAAGACTTGTTTGTCGATGAGTTACTCAAAATCCACAGAGACCTAGTGGCCACAAGTGTCTCTTGTGGGTCCCTCTTTTCACTTCCCACCATAGAGCTCCACAGATGTACAACTACAGACTTACTGCAAAACAGCAATTCTTACTCTCAGCCATGGATGGTGGAATTATAATTTGGTACAACTTAGAGAAGAGAAATTTGGCTATGTGTGTCTAAATTACAAAATAATATGCCCTAATGACTCAACAAGTCCTCTTCTGGTAATCTCTTCTACTGATGTTCTTGAAGATAAGCAAACTGATTTATACACACAGTTATTTATTACAGCAATGTTTAAATAGTGAAACACTGGGCACAACCGAAATATTCGCCAGGAGGGCATTGGTAAGGGAAGTTATGATACAACCATACAATATGTCAGTCAGAATCCCAGCAAAAAGTATGAAAGCTGAATGAAGGTATTATTTACAAATTAGAAGGCGTGTTGAAAGAAATCTGTAAGATACTGAAGCACTCTGGAGTTCACAACAAGGAGGAGCCGTTACTACCCCCAGGCCCAAAGGCGCAATGGCAGGTTTCTGAAACCCAGATAGACTGCTTAGGGGTAAAAGAAGGTCCTAAGTCTTAAAAGTTTGCAAGTGGCCATCTAAATGCAAGAAATGGCCTCTCCTCACCCAGAGTAAAGAATGAAGAAAACCAAAGACACCTGGAAACAATCAGTCCAAGGGACTAGTAGACCATGTGAACATCAGCCTATATGACCATGAGATCAGAACTAAATGGTGCCCAGCTACCATTATCAACCACTAAGAAAGGGATCAGTGTAGGAGATCCTGAATAGAGTGGGAGAACAATGTGGAACAAAACTCAAAATCACAAGAAAAGACCAGGTTTACTGGTCTGATAGAGCCTGGCAAGACCCCCCCGAGACTATAGCCCCTAGTTACCTTTTAGGTCTGAACTTGAACTCACTCCTATAGCTTCCAGCCAAACAACAGACAGGCATTTAGGGTGAGCATTTACATCAGGTGGATAAACTCCTTAGAGTGATCAATCATGGGAAATCAGAAGGGCAGTATTTGCACAGGAGACAGCTCAGGGGGCAGGAATGCATAGGAAAGAAAAATACAGGGAAAAGGCAACTACAGGGAAGAAGTGGGAAGAGAGCTGTCAGATTGTGGGGAATTGCAGTCAATGTCATGAAACAAAATGTGTATGAACTGCTGTATGGAAAATAAAAATGTTCTGTAAACTTTCACCGAAATCACAATAAAATTTTTTAAAAAAGAATAAAAACTGAATAGACCAAAATCTGTTATAGAAATTGAATGTATAATTCAAAAACCTTTCCATAAAAACATATCCATGTCCAGATGGTTTCACCAGTCAATTCATTCAAGCATTTAAGGCTAATACCAGTCTTAGAAGAAAAATTCTTCTGTAAATACAAAAAGAGATAGCACTTTCCAACTTATTTATAAAATCCTGATAAGGGCTTACAAGAAAGAAAAATTTCAAGTGAATATCCCTCATGGAAACAGACAAGACACAAAAATCTAAGCAAAATATTAGCAAATAAAATTGTGCAATATCTAAATAGAATAATATTTCAAAGCACAGTAGAGTTTATTCCAGGAATACAAGATGTTTGAACTTCAAAAATCAATCAGTACAACATACCACATTAAAAACATAAAAGACAAAAATAAAACAATCATCTTTATAGATGAAAAAAATTGGTAAAATTAAACAACTGTTTATGATTAACAGAAAAAACTCTCAGCAAACTAGTAACAAAAGGAAACTAATAAAATGTATCTAGAACTATCCAGAGCTAACATCCTACTCAATATTGGAAGGTTGATTACTTTCTCCCTGAGGTTAGGAACAAGAAAAGGAGGACACCTACCACAGCATTGTACTGAAAGACCTAGGCATGAAACAGGACAAGACAAAAAAATAGATAGATAGATAGATGATGTTGTTGTTATTGTTGTTGTTAGGTGCCATCAAGTTATTTCCAACTCATAGTGACCCAATGCACAGCAGAAACTGCCTGGTCCTGTGCAAGCCTCATGATTCTTGCTATACCTGAGCCCATCATTGCAAATAGATAGATATTATGTACAAATCATGCTCTCTGAAAATAATTACTGTTTGCTAAAGGGGCAAGGAGGCCGCATCTTCTGACTTCCTCTAACCCCACAAGAGGAGAACAGAATCACCATCAGCAGCCCAAGGCCGATTCCTGTGAGGCCAAACATGCTGCCTCCCTCCAGCCCTTTCACCAGCCCTGACACCAACCCTTCCTCCCGCAGTACCCACCACCTCTCTGCTGGGTTCAATAATTTGCTGCAGTGGCCACACAGAACTCACAGATTATGGGATTTATTAGGAAGCAACAGGCTACAATTGAAGTTCAAGAACACGCTCAGTCTTTCTAAGCCCGCTGTCTCTCAGCCAAAGGTCTTTCTCAGTCTCTCTCTCAGCACTGCATGTCTCTCAGTCTCTCTCTCAGCACTGCATGTCTCTCGGTGTCTCTCTCAGCAGCACGTGTCTCTTCAGGAGCGTGTTTTTCTCAGCAGCACGTCTTTCTCAGCCAGCAGACAGAGAGACTTCTGCCTCTAGGCAGGCTTCTTTTGAGCCTGGCAGAGTGGCCAAACTAACCACCCATATCAGAATTCTAAGCACCTGAGAGCGAGCAAACCTCCCAGAACATTGGTTTTTGCCACTCTCAACAGAAATACCCCAGCTGGATAACTTTAACAATCAGGAGCTCCTCAGTTGCTCACGGCAAATTCAACCACGGAGTTTACAGACTTATGGCTAGAAAAGCCATCCCAGGTAATTTACTACACTGCACTGTTTTACTTTTTCCTTTCCAAATTTCCTTTATTTATTTTTTTGTTGTTTGTTTGTTTGTTTATATATCACATATATAAAAAGGAGCCTGGTGGTGCAGTGGTTAAAGCAGTTGGCTGCTAACCAGTTCCAACCCACTATGGGAGAAAGATATGGCAGTCTGTTTCCATAACGATTAACAGCCATGGAAACCCTCTGGGACAGTTATACCATGTCCTATAGGATCACTATGAGTTGGAATCAATTTGACAGCAGTGGATTTGCTTTTTGGTTATATACATACAATTTGGGAAGGGGAAAACTAAAATTGTTACTATTTTCACATAGTATGATTTCTATACAGAGTAGGCTAAAGAATCTACCCAAAAAATGATGAGAATGAATATAAGGTTGCTGAATATGAAATTAGTATACTAAAATCAATTAAATTGCTATATACTAGTAAAAACCAACAAATGAAATCATATCGTCATTTTGTTGAGCATGGCATTGCTATGAGTCAAGGCCAACGTAACAGCTGCTAACAAGGACAGCACCAAGAAATCAAATTCCTAGGGAGTGATCCAACAGTGGATATCAAGAGAACTGCATAGAGACTATAAAACATTGCTGAGGAAAAAAATTCAAATATCTAAAATTATCAGGGATATGTGTCTAAAACATGGATTACAAGAGTCGAGATGTTAAGATGTCAGTTCTTCCCAAATTGATATATAGATTCATTGAAATCTTCACCAAAATCCCAGGACAAATTTTTGTGGACCTTGACACACTCTTCTAAAACATTATGGGGAAAAAAATAGAATCATCAAAGCAACAGTGAAGAACTATGAGATAAACAGACTGAATATTAAGTACAATAGTCAAACAGTGTGGTAGTGGTGTGAGGACAGACAAATAAACCAGTGGAATAGAATGGAATCGAGAAATACACAAACATATATAATCACTCGAATTATGGAAGACACACAACTGCAAGTCAGTAGGGAAAGGAAGTGCCAACAAAAGGATGTCTGCAAGGGTTTTAGAAATGAACCTTAGCTTCTACCTCACATCATACACAAAAAAAGTCCAAATAATATCACAGACCTAATTTTAAAAACAAAGTATCTAGAATAAAACATAAGAGATTATCTTCAGAACACTGGCATAGGCAAGATTTCATAAACATAAACAATCATTAATGATAAAAGAAAAATTATAGACTCCATTAAGATGAATAACTTTTGTTCATCAGATACTAGTTATACACACACACACACACACATACACACACAACCATATTCATTGCCATGGAGTTGATTCCAACTCATAGCAATCCCCATTGGGTTTCCAAGGCTGTAAATCTTTATGGAAGTAGATTGCTTCATCTTCCTCTCACAGAGCAGCTGGGTTTGAACTGCTGATCTTCTGGTTACCATCCATATGCCTTACCCACTACACCACCAGAACTCCATATATATATATATATTTATACATATACATATATACATATATACACATATATTCATTCTCTCAGTGTGTACCTTGCTACCATCTTATTTTTTTGTTGTCGTAACTTGTATATCTTTGTTGTTAGTTGTGCCAACTCATAGCAACCCCATGTATAGTAGAACAAAACTTATACACTGAAAACTACAAAACACTGCTGAAAGAAACTTTAAGAGACCTAAATAAATGGAAGGACAGTCTATGTTCATGGACTGGAAGACTTAATACTGTTAAGTCCTGTGCCATCTTCCTAATCATCATTACATATGAGTCTATTGTTTTGTCTATTGTAGTGCCTTCAACCTAGGGTGCTCATCTTCCAGCACTATGTGGACAATATTCTGTGATCCATAGGGTTTGCATTGGCTAATTTTCAAAAATAAATCACTGGGCCTTTTTTTCCAAGTCTGTCTAAGTCTGGGAGCTCTACTGAAATCTGTCCACCATCAGTGACCCTGCTGGTATCTGAAATATCAGTGGAATAGTTTCAAGCATCATAGCAGAACACAAGCCACCTGAGTAGGACAAACTGGTGGGTCGTAGGTAATGAACAGGAAATGACACTTGACATCCACAAAAGAGCTGAAACAGAAAGGCCAATCAGTGTATGGGTTGGCCTTGACATGGAACGATAAGATGTTTCAGCATGGCTACTGGGATGTATGAAAATTGTTTCTCTGGGAAACTGTTTGACAGTTTACTAAAACTAAACAGATGTCTCCCCTATGACAAAGCAAAACCACTCCTTCGTATATACCCAAAAGTAATGAGAACTAGATTATGCCCAGCTACCACAGTCAACCACTCAGAGGGGGATCTATGTAGGAGATCCTGAATAGAGAGGGAGAACAATGTGGAACAAAACTCAAAATAAAAATAAAAAAAAAAACAGGAGGAGGGCAGGCTTGCTGGTGTGATAGAGCCTGGTGGAACCCCTGAGACTATGGCCCCTAGCTGCCCTTCAGGTCTGGAATTGAACCCACTCCTGTGGCTTCCAGCCAAACAATAGACAGGCATATGAGCTGAACATTTACATTAGGTAGATACACTCCGTGGAGAGATCAATCATGGGAAAATAGAAGGGCTGTGTATACACAGGGAGACAGCTCAGGGGGCAGGAGTGCATGGAGGGAAGGACACAGGAAAGAGGTAACTATGGGGAGGAAGTGGGAGGAGAGCTGTTGCATTGTGAGAGATTACAGTCAATATCATGAAACAAAGTGTATGTGAACTGCTGTATGAAAGATGAATTTATTCTGTAAACTTTCTCCCAAATCACAAAATTTAAAAAAAAAAATTTTAAAAAAAACAGTAATGAATACAGTTGTCCACCAAAATCTAAGCACTAGAATGTTCACAGCAGACTCAGTCAAATGCTCAAATACTGAAAGCAATAGATAGACAGATGTGGTGCAGTGAATTACTTGGTATGGTTTTTCTAGCCAGTCTTTGTGACTCCCACCAGATTACTGGGTGGGACCACGCAAATAAGGTATATGGAACTCTAATGTTGGGATTGGTTAGTTTTATCATTCTGCTAGGCTTAAAATGAGCCCTCCTAGAGGCACAAGGGGGATCTCAGTGCCATCAAGAGAGAAGAGCTGGAGGTGGAGTGAAACAGAGTGCGTTCTTGGACCCAAGATCCTTGCCTTGGACCTCCTTGGCAGAGATGCCTGGCAGAGATGCTTTGCTGAGAGACACCCGGCTGAGAGAGGGCAGCAGTGGAATCAAGAGGCATGAGACAAAGAGGCAGGCTTAGCAGTCCACAAAGCAAGAAACTCAGTGCCTTTGGGCAAAAGACTTGCCAGTGGAGTGGGATGCACCTAGGTGTACCTATCGGCAGAGCAAAAAGAGCATTGTGACACTTGTCCGAGCAGGGCAGATGCCAGGCAGAGAGGCCAAGAGCCAGAGAGGCGTGCCTGAGGGCATAGCACAGCAGAGACTGTCCTGCCCAAAGAACTGTATCCTAGGCATGTTCCTGAACCTGAGTTGTAGCCTGTTACTTCCCTAATAAACCCCCTAATCATGAGTATCATCTGTGAGTTCTGTGTGGCCATTGCAACAAATTATCGAACCCAGCAAAGAAGTAGTTGAGTGCCATGAGAGGGACAGTTGGTGTCAGAATTGGTAAAAAAAAAAAAAAAAGGTTGGAGGGGGGCAGCATGACTGGCCTCATAGGAATAAGTCTTGGCTGTTGATGGTGATTCTGTCTCCTTCTTGTGAAGTTAGAGGAGGTCAGAAGATGCTGCCTCCCATACCCTTTCTGCAATAGGAGATAAATAAGTAGTAGCCTACTTATATAATGATATTTTGCATATCAATAAAAAAAAGAACAAGCTACTGATACCTGCAACAATGCAAGTGAACCTCACAGATATCAAGTTAAGCAAAAGAAGCAAAACATGATGATTGCCAAGGGTTGGGGTGGGGAGGTAGTAGGGATGGGGAGAAACTACTTAATGAGGAAGGGGTTTTACTTTGGAATGATGGAAATGTTTTGAAACTAGATGGAGGTGATGTTTGTGTAACAAGGTAAATGTGCTTGTAAAAATGGCATGGTGGAGGCATCTGACCTCCTCTAACTTTCACCCAAGGGACAGAGAGAATCGTTATCTGCATCAACAGGCCAAGGCTGATTCTTTAGAAGCAGAGGTCAGACATGCCTTCACCCTCCAACCTTTTTACCAGTTTTGACACCAACCATCCCTCCCACCATACCCTCTGCTGGGTTTGATAATTCCTTTCAATGGCCACAGAACTCACAGATAGTACTCACAATGACAGGGTTTATTAGGGAAGTAACAGGTTACAGTTCAGAAACAGCTCAGGATACAGTTCTTTGATCAGGACAGCCTCTTCTCCGCTCTGCCCACAGCAGGTCTCAGGTCCTCAGTCTCTCGGCCTACAGCTCCTCACCCTCTCCCTGTTCAGGCAAGTGTTACAAAGCTCTGTTAGCTCTGCCAATAAGTGCCCAGCGGCATCCTACTCCTCCAATAAGCCTCCACCAGAAGGCATTCAGCTCTTGCTCTGTTGGTGGACAAACCTAGCTCCATCAAGTGCCTGGAGGCACCTCACTCTACCAGCAAGCCTCCTGCCTGAAGCCACTCAGCTTTCTCACTCTGTGGGCCATGAAGTCCACAGTGATGCCAGTGTCCTGGTTTAGCTGCCATCATTTCTCTGCCACTGCTTCTTGCCATCTCCCATGGTCCCAGCAAGGTGCTACCATTCTCTCTCTCTCCTGGGTCAAGAAGGTTGCCAGTGCAAGGACTCTGGGTCCAAAGGATGTGTTCTACTCATGTCCTTTCTTCTTGGTGGTAGTAAAGTACCCCCTTTCCACCTCTGAGGTGGCTCATTTTAAGCCCAACGAGATGGCAAAATTGACTGTGGTAGTTGAGGAGCTCTGGTAGCATAGTGCCTAAGCCATTTGACTGCAAACCAGAAAGATGGTGGTTCAAAACCACCAGCCACTTCTCAGAAGGAAGGTTGGGCAATCTACTTCCATAGAGATACTGCCTCGGAAACCCAAGGAGGGGTCACTATGAGTCAGAATTAACTCCAAGGCAGTGAGTTTTTTTGGTTTTGGTTGGAGTTAAGGTTGTGTCTCAACTTGGCTGGACCTGGTTCTGAGTGTCTGGGCAGCTCGATGGAGTTATTTCCCATGATAAGATAGTAATCAACTCCATGGTAGAATATGCTGTGAACACCTAAGTAGTTGCCTTTGGGGTATGACCTGCTTCTAGTATATAGGAAGAAGCTTTGAGAAAAGTCTCTAACTTTTTGGCACCTTTGGATCCTGCATTTGGCCAAGTCTTCATCTCCAGCTCCTGAACTTGAACCAGTGGCCAGCTGTGTTGCCTGTTGATCTTGGGATTGTGCCATTTTACCTGCTGACCTCGGGTTCATCAGCCTCAGCAGCCTGCTGCTGCCTGAGTTAGGAAACACCTCCAACTCCAGTGGGCCTGGAACAAGAGGCAGCCCAAGGTCGAGGGGCCTTCACCCAGCCCCTAGAGCTGGCACTCTGAATTTGGACTTCTAATCTCCTAAACTGTAAGAGAATAAATTCCTATTTGTTGAAACTATCCACTTGTGGTATTTCTGTTATAGTAGCACTAGAGAACTAAGATACTGACCATACACCTTATTTACATTATTAGTCAGCTATCCAATCCCTTTTGTGGGCCACAAACACCTCATTTGCATAGTCCTATCCAGTCATCTGGTGGGAGTTACAAAGACTATGGCTAGAAGAGGAGCTCTGGTGATGTAGTGCTTAAGGCACTTGACTGCTAACCAGAAGGCTGGCGGTTCAAACCCACCAGCCGCTCCTCGGAAAGAAGGTTGGGCACTGCCTCGGAAACCCAAGGAGGGGTCACTATGAGTCAGGGCTGACTCAACGGCACATAACAACAACACATGGTTAGAAGAGCCAAATTATTAAGTCACTGCACTGTCATAGCAAACGCTACCTCAATAAATTATTTTTCTTAAGCCAGACACAAAAATTAATGTACTCTATGATTTCTTTTATATGAGTTTCAAAAACAGGCAAATTCATGAACATCAGAATAGTGGGGCATGAAAGAGCCTTCCAGAGTGTTGGGAACATTCTGAGTGGTATTTACATAGTACACATTCAAATGTAAAGTTCTTCAAGTTGTTCACTCACACATGTGCTCATGACTGGATATAATTTATATCTCCAAGAAAAAAGAAATTTTAAAAATAAAACAAGAAACAACAAAATCTATGCAAGAATTACAGTTTTTTTCAAAAAAAAGTAATTCCTTTCTGTTAAGGGAAACTAATGGCAGGAGGATGGGTTAGAACAAGAATTTCACCTTACATGTATTTGTAGCTTTTTAATACATACATTTGTAGTTTTCAACTTGGAACCAAGTGAATGTGTTATTCTTCAAATAAAATAAAACAATTTAAGAAATTAAAGGGAGACTTTGGGCACATGTATTTGCAAATGGAGAGTCTGATTGAGTCACTGGCCTTAGGCTGGTAGATGTTTCTTGTTTTGTTTTGTTAATTTTTATTGTGATTTGGGTGAAAGTTTACAGAGTAAATTCATTTTCCATATAGCAGTTCATACACATTTTGTTTCATGACATTGACTGTAATTCCCCACAGTGTAACAGCTCTCTTCCCACTTCTTCAGTGTATTTAACTCTTCCCTGTGTCCTTCTTTCCTATGCATTCCTGCCCCCACGAGCTATCTTCCCGTGCAAACACTGCCCTTCTGTTCTCCCATGACTGATCACTCTAAGGAGTGTATCTACCTGATGTAAATGTTCACCACGTATGCCTGTCTGTTGTTTGGCTGGAAGCCACAGGAGTGAGTTCAGTTCCGGACCTACAGGGTAACTAGGGATCACAGTCTCAGGGGTCTCACCAGGCTCTATCAGACCAGTAAACCTGGTCTCTGTTTTGTTGTTGATGTTTTGTTTTGTTTTGTTTTTTATGGTTTTGAGTTTTGTTCCAAATTGTGCTTCCACTCTATCCAGGATCTCCTGCACTGATCCCTTTATGAGGGATTGACAGTGATAGCTGGGCACCATCTAGTTCTTCTGGTCTCATGGTTGTATAGGCTGAGAATCATATGGTCTCCTAGTCCCTTGGACTGTTTCCATGTGTCTTTGGTTTTCTTCATTCTTCTTTGCTTAGATGTCTCTTATTGTTATTAGTTGCCATTGAGTTGGCTCCAACTCATAGCAACCTGCTGAATAACAGAATGAAACATTGCCCAGTCCCCAGTCCTGGGCCATCCTCATGATCATGGACATGTTTGAGTCCATGTTGTGCCTATTACATCATTCCATCTCACGGAGGGTTTCCCTCATTTTTGCTGACCCTCTACTTTATCAAACATGATGTCCTTGTCTAGTGATTAGTCCTTCCCAATGACGTGTCCAGAGTCAGCAAGCCAAAACCTCACCATCCTCACTTCTAAGGAGCATGCTAGTTGTATTTCTTCTAAGACTAGTTTGTTCATTCCACATATAGTTCAATGTTCTTCACCAAAACTATAATTCAAATGTATCAATTATTCTGTCTTCTTTTTTTTCACTGTCCAGCTTTCACATGCATATGAGGTGACTGAAAAGACCATGGCTTGAGTCAGGTGCACCTTAGTCACTAAAATGACATCTTTGCTTTTTAAAACCTAGACAGGTCTTTTGGCAGCAGATTTGCCCAGTGCAACACATTGTTTGATTTATTGACTGCTGCTTCCATGGACAAGGAGCTCTCGTGGCAACGTTGTTAAAGCATTTGGCTACTAACCAAAAGGCCAGTGGTCAATCCCACCAGCCACCCCAAGGGGGAAATATAAGGCAGTCTGCCCCCATAAAGATTTACAGCCCTGGAAATCCTATGGGGGCAGTTCTACTCTGTTCTAAAGGCTCACTATGAGTAAGAGTCAACTCAATGGCAATGTGTGGGTGGACTTCCATGGATATTGATTATTGATCCAAGTAGAATAAATCATTGATGACTGCAAATTTTTCTCCACTTATTATGATGTTACCAGTCAGTTGAGAGGATTTTCATTTTTTAGATACTTAGCTGGTCACTGTAATCATAACTAATAGCCACATGGCTCTAATTGTCCTCCGGTACTTTTAAAGGCTTTGCATCTAATAACTCACTTAATCCTCCCAACAGCCTTCTAAAGTAAATACAATTATTACATCCATCTCACAGATAATTAAAGTCAGTCACAGGAAGGCTGAGTCATTCGCCCAAATTCACAGAGACCAAGAGGCAAATCTAGGATTTCAACAAAGACAAATTGGTTTCAGATGAGGCACTCAGCTGACATGCTATGCTGCCTCTCTCTACAAGCAACAATAGTCCTTCATGTTTGGGCTTCCAAGATAATAAATAGCTCCTACTTCATGCCATGTATTCAGTTGCAGTTCCCAAGTCGTGATGAGGAGAACAGGGAGGCTGGGTTTGAAGGTTCTTCCAGCATCAGCCTCACACTCTGCCTGGACAAGTCCTTTCCCACTGTGGTGGTTGTTTGTGTGTCAACTTGGCTGGGCCTGGTTGAGTGGCTGGGCAGCTGGTGGTAGTTATTCCCCATGAGGAGACTGGCAATCAACTCCATGGTGGGATCCACCACAAGCAGCTGAGTAGCTGCCTTTGGGATGTAGTCTGCTTCCTGGATATAAGGAGAAGCCTTGGGAATGGTCTCTAGCCTATGGCACGCTTGGACCCTGCATGTAGCCATGTCGTTGCTCAGCAGCCTGCTATGCTCTGCCGACCTTGGGACTTACAATGGACTTAAGTTAATGGCCTGCCATGTGGTTTGGTTAACATCGGGACTGTGCCTTTTTCCTTGTCAACCTTGGGGCTTCTCAGCCTCAGTAGCTAGCAACTGAGTGAAGAAAAGCCTCTAGCTCCAGTGGGCCGGGAGCAGGAGGCAGAGCTGGACCCCAAGGTTGAGGGGCTTTCACCCAGCCCCTAGAGCCTGGCACTTTGAACTTGGACTTAAAGCCTCCAAATTGTGAGAAAATAAACTCCTGTTTGTTAAGGCCCTCCCATTTGTGGTGTATTCTTGTCAGAGTGGCGCTAAGTAACCAGAACACCCATAAACATACATGCCTGGGATTCAAGAGTTTCCACAGCAGGTTGATCAACCCTCTGCCCTCAAAGTGAGATTCCCTTTGAGTCCTTTGAGTCCTTTAGGGGCAACAGACTTCAGTCATACCCATGAGAGGGGTCCTAAGAAATATGAACTTCAAAAGGCAATTTTATCTCAAGGTCCCTGTGGTGCAGCTGTGCTCAACTGGTAGCCTAAAGGTTGCCAGTTCAAACCCACTCAGCGGTACCATGGCAGATCCAGCCCTGGTGTTTGGCTTCCCTAAAGATTACACCCAACACAATTCTGCAGCTACCAAAGTCTCTCCTAATGAACACATGAACAAATAAATGCCTCCAAAGGCAATTTTCTCTCACTTTGGCCTGGAGGCAGCTCCACATAAGAAGAGTTGTGAACTGGATATACTTTACCTCCGTATGCTGCGTCACTCCCATTTGTGACAGTCGCTCCCTATTCCATAGGAAACCTGATCAAGTCCATGCGGTTTGGGATGGAGGAGACAGGGGTGGGATCATCATGCAGGCACAACTAGTCATAGTACCCCATTCCCCACCACCACAATGATTGGATAAGACATAGGCACATGACCATTCAGACATCTTGCTGGTACTTTTGCTTGAGCCATTAGGAAAAGGGTGTTGTCTTCTCTAGCAACTAGAGTCATAAATGCTTAGACTAAGTTATGTTGCACTAACAATGACCTAACAAAGGTATATTACTCACACACATTCATGTTCATTACTAATTAGCTATGGCTGTGCTCCATATTCTCTTCATTGCTGGACTAAGAAGCCCCTATCTAGGATAGGCCAGTCTCCTGTGCTGGAAAAGAGTGGTAGCAGAAAAATGAGATGATCTAGAAAGAGTCTGGTCAGAAGCTGTTCATCTCATTTTCACTCAAATTTTATTGCCCAAAGCAAGTTAAATGGGCAAGCCTGAAGTCAGAGGTAAGAAATATAGTCCTTCTATAAAGGCCCAGTAGGAAAAGAAGAAAATATTTGATAATGATACAATCTGCCAAAGACAATGTAAGCCTAAGACTGTCCGTGACCATCTTACCACCACTTGGAGAAGGCCTAGAAGAGAACAAAGCCAAAAACAGACAAAGCAGATCCTAAAGATGCAATGATAGACAATGGCCAGAAAACTCATCTAAACACCTGAGTTCAAACATGGCAACTCCAGTGTCAGGCAACAGATTTTCATTTTTGGTGTAGTTAGTTTAAATTGAGTTTCCGTGACTTGCAACAGAGGAGTGCTGACCCAGGACTATTGGAGAGTCTTTTGTTTGACTCTGAATTTCACTTCCACCAGGGCCTCAAGTGCTCAGTTCAAGGAAGGGAATCTTCCCAAGACAAAGACCTACTCCAGATGTGACCACCAAAACACCTAGAAGCAAACAGCTTCCTTAGTTCTCCCTAATGAGCCATGCCTTGACAAGTAGAATCAAAATCATAGAATACAAATCTGAGAGTTGCTAACTTTCTAACACTTATCATCAGGAACGTTTAGAATTTTAGAATCAGAAATTCTTCTTCAAAAGAAGAAAACCAAAATTAATGGAAACAATCAGTCCTAGCGACTGGTACACCATCCAGTCTGCAACTTAGACAACTATGAGACCAGAAGAACTAGATGGTGCCCAGCTACCACTGCCATCCACTTGGAAGGGATGTAGGAGATCCTGCATAAAGAGGGAGAACAATGTGGTACAAAACTCAAAATCATTTGGAGGCAAAAAAAAAAAAGAAGGTGGGGACCAGGTTTGCTGGTCCAATGGAGCCTGGTGTAACCACTGAGACTATGGCCCCTAGCTGCCCTTCAGGTCTGGAATTGAACCCACAACTGTGGTTTCCAGCCAAACAAAGTACAGGCATGTGAGTTAAACATTTACCTCAAGTAGACACACGCGCTGGAGAGAACAATCATGGGAGAAGGAAGGGCTGCTTATGCACAGGGAGATAGCTCAGGGTGCAGAAGAGTATGAAGGGATGGACACTGGGAGGAGGTAACTATGGGGAGGAAGTGGGAGGGGAGCTGTTGCATTGTAAACTGTGGTCAATGACATGAGACAAAGTATATGTGAACTGCTGTATGAAAAGTGAATTTACTCTGTAAATCTTCACCCAAATCCAAATTAAAAAAAAAAAGAAAAGAAAGAAATTCTTCTTCACTTGTTTAGGGACAACATTAGAAGATTCCCAGCTGGTTCTGTAAACCAGCTCCTTGTGGGGAAATAGTGTGAGATCAGCTGACTGCCAGAGAGCTAGCTCTGTCCCATGCTGGAGGACAGGATAGGAAGAGGGAGAGATGATTAATCCCCATAATCCTGAAACTAATAGAGAAAGTGGGTCCGGACATCAGCAGAGGTGCTGAATCACCTTCAGCCACTAGTGTCCGTGTTCTTATTTGTCCAAACTGGTGTCGCCCATGCCCAGCTCCAGACCTCTGAAAGGGCACTTCCCACTTAACAAAAATCCTGGCTCAAGATATTAGTGGAATCCTAAGTAGTGATTCTACCACCTGTCTGTTGGTGTGTCATACCACAGTAGCTCGTGTGCTACCGTGACACTGGAAGCTATGCCACTGAGATTTCAAGTATCAAAAGGATTACTCAGGGTGGACAGATTTTCAGTGGAGCTTCCAGACTAAGGTGGACTGAGAGGAAAGGCCTGATGGTGATGGTCTACTTCTGAAAATTAGCCAATGAAAATGTTATGGGTCACACCAGAACACTGTCCAACTCACTTGCTTTGGACACATCGTTAGGAGGGATCATTGCTGGAGGAAGGCATCATGTTTGGTGAAGCAGAGGACCAGGGAGGGCATCTGAGACCCTCAGTGAGATGGACTGAACCTGCTGGTGATTGTGAGGATGATGCAGGACTGACAGGAACGTTTCATTCTGTTGTACATTAGGTTGTCGTGAGTCAGTGTCGACCCATGACAGCCATATCTTTCTGTCTACCTGTCTGTCTGTCTGTCTGTTTAGGCAGCTCTTGGGAGCTCCTGAGTGGTGCAAATAGTTAACACACTGAGATGATAATTGAAAGGTTGGAGGTTCAAGTCCACCCAGAGGCACCTTGGCCTGGCAATCTACTTCCAAAAAAATCAGCTATCAAAAACCCTACATATTACAGTTCTACACTGACACACCTGGGGTCACCAGGAGTCGGAGTTGACAGCGACTGGTTACGCAACTCTTAGAAGGCTGGCTGGGGAAGCAAGAGTTCTGGGTTCTGGTTCAGGATCTGTGGTAGTTAAGGTTATGTGTCAACTTGGCTGGGCCTGGTTGAGTGGCTGGGCAGCTGGATGTAGTATTCCCCATGATGACACTGGTAATCAGCTCCATGGTGGAATCTACTGGGACCAGCTGAGTAGCTGCCTTAGGGATGTGGTCTGCTCCCAGTATATAAGAAGAAGCTTTAGGAATGATCTGTAGCTTTTTGGCATGTTTGAACCCTATATGTAACTGAGCCATTTTTCAGCAGCCTGCCATGTTGTCCGCTGATCTTGGGACTCTTAATGGACTTGAATCAATGGCCTGCCATGTGGTTTGGTAATATAGGGATTGTGCCTTTTTACTTGTTGACCTTGGGCTTGTCAGCCTCAGCAGCCAGCAGCTGCCTGAGTGAAGAAAGCGTCTAGCCTCAGCTGGCCAGGAGCAAGAGGCAGAGCTGAAGCCCAAGATCAAGGGGCCTTCACCCAGCCCCTAGAGCCTGACACTTGAACTTGGACTTCTAGCCTCCAAAACTGTAAGAGAATATAGCCCTCTTTGTTAAAGCATCCCATTTACGGTATTTTCTGTTAGAACAGCACTGGAAGACCAAAACAGTTTCTGTCACAACACCCTCCATAAGCCTATTCCTGCTCTGGCCACCATTTCCTCTTCTGTGAAATGGGCATGATGATGACCTCTGCCCTCTCACTCAAAGATCTGATTTCTAGGTCAAAATTAAGACCAGAGGGCAAAGGGGCTTATAAAACAATCAGTAGGATTATAACAGGGATAATAAAAGTTAACATGAGCTGAGTGTCTCCTTTGTGCCAACCACTGCTTGAAGCTCTTTGCTCCTTTCAATTCATTTAATCCTTACAACACAAAGAGGCAGAGGCTATTAGTACCCTCATATTACAGATGAGTAACACGAAGCAAAAAGAGGTTAAGTAACTCTCCCAACTCACCCAGGCAGTCTGGCTTCAGAGCGCTTGCTCTTATCCACCACTCTATCTTGGGGATACAGTAGTCATCTGTTGAGTCATGTATTTCTTTCTCATCAACATAGGCTCCTCCCTGCTGAGCCTTTTGACCTAGACTCTAACACCAACTGCATCTTTCCTAGTAATAGTGACCAAATAATAATAAACAAAATTGTTAAGTGACGATTTTATACCACACACGTAATAATAATGATAATAGTTAACAGGAGACACTGTATCATACTAACCATTTCCCTTGCGTGATGTGTCTCCCAGTGACACTCCTGACTGAACTTGTAATGTTTCCAGTTACTGTTGTTCTTAGTCGCCATAGAGCCAGTTCTGCCTCATGTGTTGAAGAGAACTGCTCCACAGGATTCTCAAGGCTGTGACCTTCTGGAAGCTGATCGCCAAGTCTGTCTTCTGAGGTGCCCCTGGATGGGTTTGGATCTCCAACCTTCCAGCTAATAGTAAGATCTTAACCATTTGCATCACCCGGGACACCATGCTTCCAGCAGATACCAAGAGATACCATCATTTTAAACCATAGTAAACCAATTCCTAGGCTTTTCTTCTTTGATCAATGTAACCTAAGAAACTCCCCCATGAATCCAAAGTTGTAGCTGGAAAGAAAGGAGACAATGGAGCAGGAGTTGGTGTCAACCAAATCTGAACCACCTGCTTCTATAGCTCACTTGTTCTTCTATTCATATACCATTTCCACATGATAATAGACTGATGCTGCACACACTCAAAATTATGTCTTGGTAGATGAGGTAACAGCCAGCTTACAATAGGTTGTTGTTGTTGTTGTTGTTGTTGTTGTTGTTAGGTGCCATTGAGTCAGTTCCAACTCATAGCAACCCTGTGGACAACAGAACAAAACACTGCCTGGTCCTGTGCCATCCTCACAGTCCTTGTTATGCTTGAGCCCATCATTGTAGTCACTGTATTAACCTATCTCAGTGGGTGTTCCCTCTTTTTCTCTGACCATCTACTTTACCAAGCATGATATCCCTCTCCAGGGACTGGTCCCTTTTAATCATACAACCAAAGTAGGTGAGACAAAGTCTGGCCATTCTCAGAAGAAAGCAATGGGGAACTGTAAACAGGCAAGAATCAACAAATCAACAATGAGTCGTATATGATAGTAAAATTGCTTCTCCCACTATTCCTGTCCCTCCCTCCAGTCATGCTGGCCACCAGCTGCAAAAGTGGATCCAGAAAAAGAGCCTGCTTCCCCGACCACCATAGCCCCTCCTTGTACAAAAGACAGGACCCCAATCTTCTGCTCTAAAATCAACAAGGCAGACCTGCCAACCTTGGGACTTACAATGGACTTGAATTAATGGCCTGCCATGTGGTTTGGTAACATCGGGACTGTGCCTCTTGTCAAACTTGGGTTTGTCAGCCTCAGCCGCCAGCAGCTGAGTGAAGAAAAGCCTCTAGCTCCAGTGGGCCGGGAGCAGGAGGCAGAGCTGGACCCCAAGGTTGAGGGGCTTTCATCCAGCCCCTAGAGCCTGGCACTTTGAACTTGAACTTAAAGCCTCCAAACTGTGAGAGAATAAACTCCTGTTTGTTAAGGCCATCCCATTTGTGGTATACTCTTGTCAGAGTGGCACTAGGTAACCAGAACAAAAACTTATAGAGCTAATAGAGAAATTTAGCAAAGTTCCAGGGTACAAGGTCAAAAAACAAAAATAAATTGAGTTTCTGTACATCAGCAATGAGATATCTGAAAGAGAAATTAGGGAAAGAATTCCATCTACAATAGTATCTAAGAGAATAAAATACCTATGAATGAATCTAACCAATGATGTGAAGGACATATACAATGAAAACTATAATACACTGCTGAAAGAGATTAAAGAAGACTTAAATAAAGGAGCTCTGGTGGCATAGTGCCTAAGGGCATTTGATTGCTAACCAGAATTTTGGCAGTTCAAACCCACCAGCCACTCCATGGAAGGAAGACTGGGCAATCTACTTTCATAAAGATTTACTGCCTCAGAAACCCAGAGGTTCGCTATGAGTCAGAATCAACTCAATGGCAGAGAGTTTGGTTTTAAATAAATGGAAAGATGTTTCATGTTCATGGATTGGAAGACTTAATATTGTTAAGATGTCAGTAGTACCCAAAGCAATCTATAGATTTAATGCAATCCTAATCAAAATTCCAACAGCATTCTTTACAGAAATAGAAAAAACAATCTTCAATTTTACCTGGAATGGCTATAGATCCTGAATTGCTAAAGCAATTTTGAAAGAGAACAATGTAGGAGGACTCATACTTCCTGATTTTAAACATACTATGCAGCTACAGTAATCAAAACAGCATGGTATCAGCATAACAATAGATGTACAGACCAATAGAATAGAATTGAGAGTCAATAAATAAACACATAAATATAAATATGGCCAATTGATTTTTGACACGGGTGCCAAGTCAATTTGATGGGTGTCAAAATTCTCTAGTGCTGCTATAAGACACATACCTAGAGTGGATGTCTTTAACAAATAAGAATTTATTCTCTTACAGTTCAGGTGGGAGTGGGACAGCCCCCAGACCGTAGGGAGCAGTGGTGCACAGGGCTGAGGGCTGGAACAGGTAAGGCAAGCGGAAGACAACCCCCAAGCCACAGGGAGCAGTAGCAGACAGGGCCGGCAGGAACAGGTAGGGGGTAGCCCAGGAAGTGAGCTGAGCAGTTGGAACAGCTGAGGGAGACAAACTCGTCGGTCAGTTTGTCGCACTGTGGTGGCTGCATGTTGCTGTGAGGCTGGAGGCAGTGCCAGCAGGGGTGCCCATGGGGGACCTCTTTTGGTGGAGCTTCCAGACTGAGGCAGACTTGGGAGAAGGAAGAAGCCATCCACTTCTCAAAGAAATGGCCAGTAAAAAGCTTATGAATAATAGTGAAACACTATCTGAAATAATACTGGAAAATTTTATGAATAGCCCTGAAACATTGTCTAATACAATGCCGGAAGATGAGCCCCTCAGGTTGGAAGGTATCCAGCTTAATGATATGGATAAAGAAGAGCTTTCAGGGCCTCCATCTGCTGAAGGGGCACAACTCAATATGAGAAGAAATAGCTGCAAACATCCACTGATAATCAGAATATAGAATGTACAAAATATGAATCTAGGAAAACTGGAAGTTGTAAAAGTGAAATTGAATGCATAAATATTGATATCCTAGGCATTAGTGAGCTGAAATGGACCAGTTTTGGCCATTTTGAATTAAATAACCATATGATCTACTACAGGAATGACAAATTGAAGACAAATGGTGTGGCATTCATTGTCACAAAGAATGTTTTAAGATCTATCCTGAAAGTACAATGCTGTCAGTGATAGAACAATATCCATATGCCTACAAGGAAAGCCAGCTAATACTACTATTATGCAAATTTATGCACCAACCACCAAAGCCAAAGATGAGGAAATTTAAGATATTTACCAACTTCTGCAGTCTGAAATTGACCAAATGTGCAATCAGGATGTGTTAATTATCACTGGTGACTGGAATGCAAAAGTTAAAAACAAAGAAGAATCACCGGTAGTTGGAAAATTTGGCCTTGGAGATAGAAATAATGCTGGAGATCGCATGATAGAATTTTGCAAGACCAATGACTTATTCATTGCAAATAACCTTTTTTCAACAACACAAATGGTAGCTATACATGTGGACTTCACCAGATGGAGTACACAGGAATCAGATTAACTACATCTGTGGCAAGAGGTGATAGAAAAGCTCAATATCTTCAGCCAAAACAAGGCCAGGAGCTGATTATGGAACCGACCATCAACTGCTCATTTGCAAGTTGAAGGTGAACCTGAAGACAACTAAAACAAGTCCATGAGAGCCAAAATATGACCTTAATTATATCCCTCCTGAATTTAGAGACCATCTAAAGAATAGATTTGATCCACTGAACACCAATGACCAAAAACCAGAGAAACTGTGAGATGACATCAAGAACATAATCCATGAAGAAAGCAAAAGG
>NW_006921686.1:9072093-9073570 GCF_000298275.1 Orycteropus afer afer
AGATAAGCTACACAGACCCTCTTCAACAAAGAAAAGAGAAACCAGTTGACAGAGATACAGAAGATAATCCTGGAGCCCTGAGCTTTGAAAGGAAGTATACAGAAGTGGATTAGACACCAACTAGTGGAAGAACATGAATGAAAACAGTAAGTATGGAGATGGACAGAGCTTCAGACTGTCAGCTACTCTGAAGGCACCAACAGCCTGAATATTTCCAAGTGGTGTTGGGACCTGAGAATTGACCTAAAGATCAGCCCTGGTCACCAAAGGCTGCAGGGACAACTGCACTAAAGGCTGATGACTAGGAAGGGAAAGAGCAAAGAGGGAAACAACCCAAGCTGTGAACTTTCGGCAGTCTGGAGGGTACAGCCATTTTGATTGTTTACAAGCAGTGGCCATTTTGGATATTCAAAGGGACCGAGGCACAGGCATTTTGAATGTTTGAAAGAGGTAGCCATTTTGGATATTTAAAGTGACAGCATTCTCATTCAGATTCCAGAGACCTAAGAATAGGCTCCACTTGCCAAGGATAGCAGGGACATACTGGAGGCTGACAATGGAAAAGGTGACAGGTGGTGAGTGTATAAGTGCTGCCACCTAGCAAATAGAGGAGCACAATACCCTGGTTACTTAGATAACATCCAAAGAAAATTAAAATCTTGGGTGAATCATTCCAACATACAATCATCAATTAAATATAAACACAAAAACATCATAGTGTCTCAGAGACAATAGACCATCGCAGTCCACACAAAGAAGAAAGATAAAACAGATGAAACAAGGGACCAGGATACAGGCACAAAACACATACTTGAGGAAGAAGCAGCATTAGAACTCCCTGATAAGAAATTAAAAAGAATTGTTTTCAGGTACCTTTAATGGATTGAAAGACAGATAAAGGAAAACACTGACCAAATTGAGGGAAACACAGAGAAAAGCCTAGAAAAAAATTGAAACACAATACAAGAACAAAATGACAAATGAAAAATTAGAAACAATACAAAATCTACAGATAGAAATCCAGAAGATTAAAACTAAATTTTCAGAAATAGATAACACATTGAACAGGCAAAGGAGTAGAATTTAATCAATGGAAGACAGAATTAGTGAGATTGAAGACAAATACGTCAAAACTTCTTTGGAAAGGGGTCAATCAGAAAAAAGATCAAAACAAAACGAAGAAACCCTAAGGTTCATGTGGGATACCATCAAAAGGAATAACCTACATGTAATCAGAATTCCAGAACAGGAAGAGACAAATAAAACCACAGATAAAATTGTCAAAAAGTTGTTGGAAGAGAATTTTCCTGGTATGATGAAAGATAAGAATATATCCATTCAAGAAGTCCAAAGAACCCAAAACAGATAGACCCCAAAAGAAAATCACCAAGACATATCACCATCAAACTCACCAAAACAAAACACAAAGAAAGAATCCTGAAAGCAGCACAGGAAAAATGAAAAGTTACCTACAAGG
>NW_006921686.1:9073830-9074981 GCF_000298275.1 Orycteropus afer afer
CACAGAACTTCTAAATGGTAAGGAGTCGAGACAACTGCAAGATAGAAAGGTCTGTTCTGAACTTGGGGAAAAAAAAACTATAAATCACAGGGTAACCTCAAAGGAAAATGATAAACTTTCACATCAAAATAAAAAAGAGGACCAGCACAAATATTTAGCAAATACTAAAACAACAGCAATGAAGGAAGTGATAACACAACTCATAAACAAAAGGAGCTCAGCACAGAAAATTATATGGAACAAAGAAATAAACAATACCACAAAAATGCACATAACAAAATGACAGCAACAAATTCATACCTGTCAATAATTACACTGAATGTCAATGGACTAAATGCACTACTCAAGAGACAGAGAGTTGCAGACTGGATGTGAAAACATAACCCGTCAATATACTGTCTATAAGAGACACATCTTAGAGAGAAAGACACAAATACACTACAAATCAAAGGTTGGAAAAAGATATATCAAAGCAAATGGCAACCATAAAAGAGCAGGAGTGATGATATTACTTTCTGATAAAATTGACTTTAAGACAAAAACCACAAGAGACAAGGAAGGACATTATATAATGATTAAAGGATCAACTGAACAAGAGTACATAACAATAATAAATATCTATGCACCCAGTGAAAGAGCCCCAAAATACATAAACCAGACTCTAACAGAACTGAAAAGACAAAAAGATGACTCCACAGTCATAGTAGGAGACTTTAATACACCACTTTCAATTACAAATAGAACAACTGGAAAGAAATTCAACAAAGACACAGAAGAACTAAACAATGCAATCCACCAAGTTGACCTTATAGATATCTACAGAGCACTTCACCCAACAACAGCACAATATAAATTCTTTTCCAGTGCACATGGAACATTCTCCAGCATAGACTATATGTTAGGCCACAAAGCAAGCCTCAATAAAGTTGAAAACATTGAAATACTGCAAAGCATCTTCTCAGATCACAATGCTATAAAATTAGAAATCAACAATAGGAAGATGAACAGAAAAAGAGCAAATATGAAAACTGAATAACACCCTCCTTGAAAATGACTGGGTAATAGAAGAAATAAAAAATGAAATTAAAAAATTCCTTGGAAAATTTAAACAGACCAATAACAAAAGAAGAAATTCAACAAGTCATAAAAAA
>NW_006921686.1:9076056-9076893 GCF_000298275.1 Orycteropus afer afer
AAATAGGGTAATTGGTACCATTTACAATAGCTACCAAAAAAATAAAATACTTGGGAATAAACCTTACTTGGGACACATTAGGAGCTCTGGTAGCGTAGTGCCTAAGGCACTTGACAGCTAACCAGAAGGCTGGTGGTTGAAACCCACTAGCCACTCCTCAGAAGGAAGGTTGGGCAATCTACTTCCATAGTGATACCACCTTGGAAACCCAAGGAAGGATCACTATGA
This sequence comes from Orycteropus afer afer, assembly GCF_000298275.1. NCBI lineage: Eukaryota > Metazoa > Chordata > Mammalia > Tubulidentata > Orycteropodidae > Orycteropus > Orycteropus afer. The sequence goes on from NW_006921686.1 coordinate 9,076,285, forward strand.
GTTGGGTCCAACTCGACAGCACATAACAACAACTACAACAGGGACACAAAAGACCTGTACAAAGCAAACTACAAATCATTACTCCAAGAAACCAGAAGAGATCTACATAAATGAAAGAACATACCATGCTTGTGGATAGGAAGATTGAACATTGTGAAAATATCAATACAACCTAAAGCAATCTATACATTTAATGCAATCCCAATGCAGATCCAATCAGCATTCTTTAAGGATATGGGAAAACCAATCACTAATCTTATATGGAAAGGAAAGAGACCTCAAATAAGCAAACCACTACTGAAGAAGAAGAACAAAGTAGGAGGTCTCATACTCCTGGATCTCAATAGCTACTATACAGCAACAGTAGTCAAAACAGCCTGGTACTGGTACAATGACAGACACATAGACCAGTGGAACAGAATTGAGAACACAGAAATAAATCCATCGACCTATGGTCAGCTGATTTTTTACATAGGGCTGAAATCCATTAAATGGGGAAGAGATTGGCTCTTTGACAAATGGTGCTGGCAAAACTGGAGATCCATTTGCAGAAAAATGAAACAAGATCTGTACCTCACACCATACACAAAAACTAACTCCAGATGGATC
>NW_006921686.1:9077498-9080553 GCF_000298275.1 Orycteropus afer afer
AGACAGAAAATAACAAATGCTGGAGAGATTGGGACTCTCATATACTGCTGGTGGGACTGTCAAATGATACAACCACCACGGAAAGCAGTATGGTGATTCCTTAAAAAGCTGGAATTAGAAATACCATTTGACCCAGCAATCCCATTACTAGGTATATATCCTAAAGAAGTGAGAGCCAGGATAAGAACAGATATGTCCACACCCATGTTCAATGCAGCACTATTTACAATAGCAAAAAGATGGAAACAACCTACGTGCCCGACAACAGAAGAATGGATAATCAAACTATGGTACATACACACAATGGAATACTATGCAACATGAAAGAATAATGTAGAATCTGCAAAACACCGCATAACATGGGTGAACTTGGAGGACATTATGCTGAGTGAAATAAGTCAATCACAGGAGGACAAATATTGTATTAGTTCATTACTGTAAAAACTGAAGGATAGGTTTACATATGGAAGGAAACTTTGTTTGTTTGTTACCAGGGGTGTGAAGGGAGGGGAGGGAACACTGAAAAAAAAAAAATGCACTGACCCATGTCACTTTAGTTTTGTATATCTCACTTTATATAAATTATATTTCAATTATTAAAAAAAAAAAAAAAACTATGGCCCAGCCAAGCTGACACACAACCTTAACTATCACACCAAGCACGATACCTTTCTCCAGGAAATGGTCCCTTCTGACAACATGACCAAAGTAGGTGAGATGAATTCTCACTTCCAAAGAGCATTCCAGCTCCACTTCATCCAGGGCAGATTGGTTCATCTTCTGGAAGTCTAGGGTATTTTCAGTATTCTTCACCAACACCATAATTCAAAGGCATCAACTGTTCTTTGGTCTACTTTTTTCATTGTCCAGGTTTCATACACACACAAGGCAACTGAAAATACCATAGCTTGGGTTAGGTGAACTTTAGTCTTCAAAGTGACATCTTTGCTCCTTAACACTTTAAAGAGGTCTTTTGCAGCAGATTTGACCAGTGCAACACAACATCTAATTTCTTGACTGCTGCTTCCATGGTTGTTGATTGTGGACCAAGCAAAATGAAATCCCGGACAATTTCAGTCTTTTCTCCATTTATGATGCTGTTGCTTATTGGTCCAGTTTGAGGATTTTTGTTTTCTTTGTGTTGAGGTGTAACCATACTGAGCTTTGATCTTCATCAGTAAGTGGTTCAAGTCATCTTCACTTTCAGCCAGCAAAGCTGTATTGTCTGCATATCGCAAGTTGTTAATGAGTCTTCCTCCAATCCTGACGCCACATTTTTCTTCATTCAGTCTAGATTCTCAGATTATTTGCTCAGCATACAGAATGAATAAGTATGGTAAAAGGATACAACCCTGACACACACCTTCCTGATTTTAAACCATGCAGTATCCCTTTATTCTGTTCAAATGACAGCCTCCTGGTCTATGTACCTGTTCTTCAGGAGCATAATTAAGCATTCTGGAATTCCCATTCTTCTCAATGTTATCTATAATTTGTTATGATCCACACAGTCAAACGTCTTTGCATAGTCAATAAAACACAGGTAAACATCTTTCTGGTATTCTTTGCTTTCTGCCAAGATCCATCTGATGTCAGCAGTGATACTCCTCCTTCCACATCCTCTTCTGAATCCAGCTTGAATTTCTGGAAGTTCCCTGTCAATATACTGCTGCAACCAGTTTTTTAATTATCTTCAGCAAAATTTTACTTGGATGTGATATTAATGATATTGTTTGATAATTTCCACATTCTGTGGGATCTCCTTTCTTTGGTATGGGCACGAAAATCTATCTCTTCCAGTCAGTTGGCCAGGTAACTGTCTTCCAAATCTCTTGGCATAAACAAGTAAGCACCTCCAACACTGCATCTGTTTGTTGAAACATCTCAACAAGTATTCTGTCTATTCCTGGGGCCTTGTTTTTTTTGCCAATTCTCTCAATACAGCTTGGACTTCTTCCTTCAATATGATTGGTTCTTGATCATATGCCACCTCTTGAAATAGCTGAACATCAACCAATTCTTTTTTGGTACAGTGACTCTGTGCATTCCTTCCATCTTCTTTTGCTACTTTCTGCATCATTCAGTATTTTGCCCATAGAATCCTTCAACCTTGCAACTCAAGGCTTGAGGTTTTTCTTCAGTTCTTGTAGCTTGAGAAATGCTGAGCATGTTCTTCCCTTTTGGTTTTCTAATTCCAGATCTTTGCACATCTCATTATAATACTTTACTTTGTCTTCTTGAGTCTCCCTTTAAAATCTTCCATTCAGCTCTTTTATTTCATCATATCTTCCATTCACTCTAGCTACGCTCCATATAAGAGCAAGTTTCAGAGTGTCTTCTGACAGCCATTTTAGTCTTTTCTTCCTTTCCTGTCTTTTTAATGACCTTTTGCTTTCTTTGGGTATGGTGTTCTTGATGTCATTCCACAACTTGTCTGGCCTTCGGCCATTGGTGTTCAATGCATCAAATCTATTCTTCAGATGGTCTCTAAATTCAAGTGGGATATAATCAATGTCACATTTTTGCTCTTGTGGGCTTGTTTTAATTTTCTTCACCTTCAACTTGAACTTAGGGGCTCTGGTGGCATAGTGTCTAAGGCATTTGACTGCTAACCAGAAGGCTGGTGGTTCAAACCCACAAGCCACTCCCCAGAAGGAAGACTGAGCAAGATAACTTCCATAGAGATACTGCCTCAGAAACCCAAAGACAGGTCACTATGAGTCAGAACCGACTGGACAGCAGTGAGTTAGGTTTTTTTGGTCAACTTGACTTTACCAATGACCAATTAATGGTCTGTTCCACAGTCAGCTCCTGGCCTGGTTTTGAATGATGATATTGAGCTTCTCCATCCTATCTTTCCACAGATGTAATTGATTTGAATTCCTGTGTATTCTATCTGGCAAGGCCCACATGTATAGTCACCATTTATGTTGTTGAAAAAAGGTATTTGTATCTTCCTCCAGCACTAGTAGCAAAGTTCAACAAGACAGAAAATAACAAATGCTGGTGAGGTTGTGGAGAGATTGGGACTCTCATACACTGCTGGTGGGACTGT
>NW_006921686.1:9082718-9083679 GCF_000298275.1 Orycteropus afer afer
ATGACATGAGACAAAGTATATGTGAACTGCTGTATGAAAAGTGAATTTACTCTGTAAATCTTCACCCAAATCCAAATAAAATTTTTTAAAAAAAAAAGGTATTTGGAAAGAATAAGTTGTTGGCCTCGCAAGACTCTGTCATACAGTCTCTAGCATCATTTCTTTCACCAAGGCCAAATTTTCCAACTACCAATGCTTCTTCTTTGTTTCCAACTTTTACATTCCAATCACTAGCAATAATCACTACACCTTGATTGCATGTTTAGTCAATTTCAGACTACAGTAGTTGGTAAAAATCTTTAATTTCTTAATCTTTGACTCTAGTGGTTAGTGTGTAAATTCAAATTATAGTCATGTTAATTGGTTTTCCTTATAGGGATATAAATATTATCCTATCACTGACAGGATTGTACTTCAGGATAGATCTTGGAATTTTCTTCTTGACAATGAATGCAACAGCATCCCTCTTCAAATTGTCATTCCTGACACAGTAGATCGTATGACTGTCCAATTCAAAATAGCCAATCCAGTCCATTTCAGCTCACTAAAGCCTGGGATATCAATTTTTATGTGTTCCATTTAATTCTGGACCATTTCCAATTTTCCTATGTGCTATAAGAATGTCCTTATATATAACAGAGCTAACAGAGGGCAAAGTTATGATAACTTCTCAGCTACAGCCAAACACCTTGAGTGAGTGACTTGCTGAGCCCATAGGCTCAGGATCATGGTTGTGTGGGACATCAAGCTCAATTGGTATAATATACTATATAAAAACACTGTTCTACATCCTACCTTGGTGAGTATCAACCAGAGTCTTAAAAGCTTGTGAGCAATGGTACATACACACAATGGAATACCATGTGACGCTTAAGAATAATGTAGAATCTGCAAAACACCGCATAACGTGGATGAACTTGGAGGACATTATGCTGAGTGAAATAAGTCAATCACAAAAGGA
>NW_006921686.1:9084979-9100082 GCF_000298275.1 Orycteropus afer afer
AAAGCTTGTGAGCAGCCATCTAAGATACAATAATTGGTCTTTCCTCATCCGGAGCAAAGAAGAATGAAGAAAATCAGAGATGCATGGAAACAATTAGTCCAAGGGATTAATGGACCATGGGAACCTCAGCCTGTATGACCCTGAGACCACAAGAACTAGATGGTACCCAGCTACCACTGTCAACCACTTGAAAAGAGATCAAAATTGGAGATCCTGGCTAAAGTGGGAGAAGATTGTTGAACAAACTTCAAAATTATTAAAATGATCATAATTACTGGTCTGACAGAGAGTAGTGAAACCCCCAAGACTGTGGCCCCTAGTCACCCTTCAGGCCTGGAATCGACTCACTCCCTTAGCTTACATTCCAGGCAAACAATAGACAGGACTACAAGATGAACAATTATACCAGGATGGTGTACTCTTTAGAACAATCAACCATGGAAGATTCGAAAGGCAGCATTTGCACAGGAGAAATCTCAGAGGGCAAGAATGCATAGGAAAGAAGGACACAGGGAAGAGAGCTGTTACATTCTGGGAATTGTAATCAATGTCACAAAACAAACTATGTGTAAACTGCTGAATGGAAAACCAATTTACTCTGTAAATTTTCACCCAAATCTCAAAAAAAAGTTAATAAATAATAATCATAATTAAACAAACAAAAAACAGAAATATTACAATGAAGTCCTCTCTTGGCCCAAGTTAGGGCTGCAAGGACTTCTGAAGCCCCTTAAAATGTCTCATGAATCCCGGGTTCCCGGATGCAATGGTTCCATCAGTTCCACGGTCAAGAAGAAATAACTTTCAGGGTTGTGCTGCCTTCCCCAAGAAGTGGGGGCAAATGCCAAGGAAAAGCATAGGTTTGTAATCCCATAACGGAGACTTCACCCTTCCAGGACCTGCCCTAACCAGTCTTTTCAGGATTTGAACAACAGCATCGGCCCCACCCTCATCTCACCAAGTACCTGGGACCTGGGGTGTCAAATTCCCCGGGACCTCCAAGCACTTCCTCCCCCCACCTGCATGGGAACCTCAAACACAGTGTGCACCCACGGACTTACGCAGACACCCGAACCTCCACCTGGCCTCTCAGAACTTTGACCTCAGGTGCTCTCTCCTCACCCTAACCCCAGGCGTGGAGACCTGGTCCAACTCCAGGTTTGGGCAACCAGCTTTCTGACCGTGACAGGAGTTGAGTAATAAGGGCTAGTTTCTGGGGAAGGAGCCAAAAATGGACAAAACTGATGGGGGCTGGGGAGGCAGGAGGAGGGACTGTATGTGGGGAGGGCAGGAGAGAGTTTGTCCAAGTCTGAAGTCCTCTTTCCTGGAGGCTTTCTGCTGCCCCACCCTTCCCTTGCACCCTCCTTCCACCTCAGCCTGGCTTCAGTCCTGCCCACTGCAGTCTGACTGGTGGAAGCAAGACAGGCAGAAAGCAAAGGAGAGACAGAGAGAGATGCAGAGTCAGGAGGAGAAAGTGGCAGAGACGGGCTTGGGGAGAGAGGACAGGAGAGAGATAGCATATGAGATAGGATATGAGAGAGAACAGAGAGAAAGAAAAAGGGCAGAGAGAGACACAGAGACAGAACAGAGTGAGAGACAGAGACCAAGAGACACAGACCGTCAGAGAGGCCAAGATACAGACAAAATGATTCCAGCGCATAGATTGCAGAAAGCAGCATAATACAGAATTTCAGAGACAGAGAGACGTAACATATGGAGAATGGAAAATGGGCTCCCAGAGGATGAGAAAACCAGCTCAGAGAGGGAAAGGACTTGCCCAAGACCACACAGCCAAGGCAGTGGCAGAAATTGGACTTGAACCCAGGGAAATATAATGCTCAACTCACCAAAGATACCTGGCCCCAACCCCTGGCCTGACCCCGCCTCATAACTTGAGCCCCCCCAAAAAAATCAGGCCCAAGGCCCTGACTGGCAAACAATGGGTCAAAAAGCCTTGGCCCCATGGCAGGGCAAATGACCACCCGGATCACCTGAGGTCGGTCTGCTCTAGGAGACTGAAGGAGGGCTCACTGGATGTGGCCCCCACCCAAGGCTCCACTCCTGCTGGCTGGGAGCCTTGGGACTGCACCCAAGGAATCCTGGGGAGGAGGGAGGGGATTAAGGTTCTCTGGGAGAACAAATGAGGGGGTGAGGGTGGAGAGAGAGAGTTTAAGAACAGCCCCTGCCCCCAGGCACACCCAGAGCTGCTGAGCACATCTGGAGAGGCCTCGGCTGTCTGCCCCCACAGCTCGGCAGGTAAATGCCCAGGCTGGGGGTTACAGAGGAGGAGGGGCGATCCCAAGAGATGGGGTCACTGGCTCCATTTCTCTGTCTCTAAGACTAGCTTGGAACCTCCCTTGCCACCTCTGCGGAGGGTTGGTAGGTCTCTGGGTCCCCCTTTTTGGGGGGATGGGATGTCTCCCTGGGACTCTGTTCATTTGACAAGTATTTTCAGGGCAGCACAGGTCTGTACTGGTGCTTCCCACAGAGGGTACCACCTCTCTCCGGACTGTGACCGTTGGTTGGGAACATTTGATCCTTTGCCACTGCCTTCCTCTGTCTCAGTCTCTCTTGGTCCCCGTCTCTGTGCATCTCTGTGTGTGTATAACATTCGCTTGCTCTCATTCTCTCAGTCTCTCTCACTATCTGTCTACATGTCTCTCTCTGCATGTAGCTCTCCTTTGCTGTTACTCTGTTAATCCCTCTCTTCACCTCAGTCTCTTTAACTCACTCTCCCTCTCTCTCTCTCTCTCTCTCTTTCTCCCTCTTGAAGTTTGCATGAGAGTTAAGTGTGTATCACTCTCTCTCCTCTGTCTCTCTCTCTTTCTCCCTCTCTCCATCTCTGTCTCTATCAGTGAGTGTGCTCCTCTCTCTACTCTTTCTCCTCCCTCCTTCCCTCTTTGTCTCCTCCCCGCCTCTGTGTGTGTGTGTGTGTGTCCTTCCCCCCCCCGTGTGTGTGTGTGTGTGTGTGTGTGTGTGTGTGTCTCCCCCTCCAGGTCAATCTCTTAAAGTCAGTGTGCACCTCTCTCTTCTCTCTTTGGCTGTGTCTCCAGCTCTATCTTTTTTGGAAGCCTCTGTCCGTCTCTCTCTTTCTGTGACTTTCTCTTTCTCTGCCTTTGTCTCTCTGTGTCTTGATGACTCTGTCTCTTCCCTATGTGTCTCTATCTCTAGTCCTGTCCTGGGTGAGAGTCAGTCTCTTAATAGAAACATGATTGGCAGACAAATAGACATACATACAGACATCTATAAAAAATCAAACCCACTGCCATTGAGTCAAGTCTGACTCATATGACCCTTTAGGACAGAGTAGTCCTGCCTCATAGGGTTTCCAAGACTATAAATCTTTACAGAAGTGGACTGCCTCATCTTTCTCCTGCAGAACAGCTGGTAGGTTTGAATGGCCTACCTTTTGGTTAGCAGCCAAAATACTTTAACCACTACACCACCAGAGGTCCTCCAAATCTCCATAGTTATATAGCTATTTCCCTCCTCTTCTGAATCCTTCATTAGCTATGTGTGTCTCTCTAGCTCCATCCCTTTCTCTCTGATCTCTTTATTAACCTTCTATCTTTTCATGTCTCTCTCCACCTCTGTCTCTGTTTTTGGTGTCTCTGCTTTCTGTTCACTCTCCTTCTCTTTCTCCTTCCCACCCTCCTCCCTTATCCTCTGACCTCTCCCTGTCTGCCTCTTGGTATTTCCTTTCTTCTCTTCATCCGCCTCTTTCTGGGGAATGCAGGTGCTGATGGAGATGAGATGTGGACGGACCCCTGCCCCCTCCCAGCCCTGCCCTCTTGCACTTTGCCCTCCAGACTCCAGCAGCCGCCTTCACCATGGATGCTGTCAGCACAGTTGTCTTGCTCCTGCTCCTGGCTCTTGTCTATCTGTACCTGACCCTCAGCTTAAAGGGCAAAGGCCGGCTGCCCCCAGGACCCAGACCCCTCCCAATCCTGGGAAACCTGCTACAGCTTCGCTCCCAAGACATGCTCACCTCCCTCACTAAGGTACAGGATCCTAAGCATGGATGATGGGGTGAGAGGAGAAAGGGGTGTCTCATGGCCCCAAGCCCCCCTGTGACCTGTCTTCTTACCCCCAGCTGAGCAAGAAATATGGCTCGGTGTACACAGTGTACCTGGGACCCAGGCGGGTGGTGGTCCTCAGCGGGTACCAAGCCGTGAAGGAGGCACTTGTGGACCAGGGAGAGGAGTTTAGTGGTCGCGGCGACTACCCCGTCTTTTTCAACTTCACTAAGGGCAATGGTAAGCTTGCTCCTCTTCTCCTTCACCCATGACCTTTTCCACAGTAAGGGAAATGCTAAGGGTGGGAGACTATCCTTCCATTGTAAGGTCACGTCAATGTCACCAAAGACACCAAATGGAATGGAGTTAGGCTTTCCCAGTCTAGGGTTGAAGTCCATCCCTTCTTGCCCATCACCATCTTGAATTGCACTTCCATACCAATCCCCATCTCCACTCAACTCCAACCCTGTTCTCATTTCAATCCCTGTTTCCATTCTAACCTCATCACCAACTTTCCATCTCAATCACGTTGTCAAATTATCTGGCCCAGCCCACACTGTCCACCTCAACCCAATCCCCATCCCCAGCAACTCTACCCCCATATTGTCCATTTCAACCTCAACTCTTTCCCTACCCACAACCATAACTACATCTCACTACAACCTCCATTCCCATTATGAACTCTCTTCCATTTCTGTCTTAACTGGCATTAGCAACACCATCCTAATTCCTTTAGTCAAAGTGAACTCAACTGCCATTTTTCTCCCCAGCCCAAAACCCATCTTCTATCTCAATCACTTATACAAGCTACCAGTCCCCACTTTCAATATCAACCCACTACCATCACCAAAATCAAATCTATCATATCTTACCCAACCCCAATCTCAATCTCCACCACAATTAACCAATCCCTCTCATTCTACTCAACTCCATCCCCAATACCAACTCCACCCCCAATTTACCATCAACTCTATATCCCCCACCTCATCTCCATTACCAACCTAGCTCTGTCCCTTCCTACCCAGAAACTTGCATCGTTAACCCCAAACCTTTCCTACCTCAAATCTCTAGCTCAATTTTCACTCTCAACACAAGCTCCAACCCATTAGCCAAATCTTGTCCTCCTTAAACTTACAAATCACATGTTATTGTGGTTTTCAAACTTACACACACACATACACACAAAGAGAGAAATCTCTTACTTAAAGGAAGTCATACAGAAAGGCCCAATAAATGAACCCAATAAACAAAGACAGCTGCTGTAGTCGAAAAGGGGACTTGCATCCTAGACTAAACCGACTGCCATCAAGTCAATTCCAACTCATAGCGACCCCCACTGGGTTTCCAAGGCTGTAAATCTTTACTGGAGTAGACTGCCTCATCTTCCTCCTGCAGAGCAGCTGATGGGTTTGAACCACTGACCTTCTGATTGGCAGCCACATGTCTTACCCACTATGCCACCAGAGCTCCTTGCACCCTAGACTACACTCCCTAAAAAAGTCCTAGGGCTCCCCCTGGCCCATTCATTGGATGAGTCCCGACTGCCCCAGGATTTGGAATCGGAGAGTTCTTGGGTAAAAAATTAAAAGAAATAAAAAATTAAAAAAAAAAAAAAAAAGGTATTGAGTACACTTTTCACCCTTTCCTTCTCTGGGGTTGACCTTGTGAAATACCTGTTCATAAGGTTTGACCAAATGTGAAGAAGCAGAGAGAGAGCACTTGGGAAGGTCATCTTGCTACTTTCCCAAAACATTTGGAAACAGACATCATTTGTTACTAAAAAGAGCCACTATGCAATTTTTCAGTCCGGCACAGAGGGTAACAGCAGAGGTTGCCCACTTACTAGCTGTATACTCTTGGACAAACGGCCTCCCTAGCATCTAGTGTTCTTCTAGGCCCAGAGGAATCAGAGGCAAACACACCTCAGACCTTATCCTATTTTAGCTCCTAGTCCAGGAGGAGATGGAAACCCCTCACCAACTATGACAGGCCAGAGTGGTCAGGGCCAGGACAGGGGAGGCACCGGTAGAGGGGCCAGCGCCGGGACAGGGAGCCTGGAGAGCTGAGACCTGAAAGATGAAAATGACTAGTCAGGAGAAGACAGGGAACGGAAAGTGTTCTAGGCAGAAGAGTCAACCTGTGCAAAGACCCTGAGTCCAAGAAGAGAAAAGAACGTGGTCCGTCTTATTCCTGGACGAGTCCCCAGTCCTTACTTGTTTTGCTTATTATGTATTCATACATTGATTTAATCAACTAGCAATCACCAACCTCTTGCATGCCCAGCCCTGCACTGGCCAATGTTAAGGACACAGTGACAACCAATTGGGTCCCAAGATTGCCTTCGTGGAGCTCTCAATTCACTGAGAGATGTGGCCCCATCACCAGAGCCTGACAGCCCACCAAGATCAGTGCTGTGGTGGTGGAAGCTCAGGGCCCTATGCAAACTCAAAAGAGTCACCTAACCCGGCCTGGAAAGTCAAGGAGGGCTTCCTGGAGGTGGTTTTCTACACTCTTTCACTCTCTCCCCCAGCAGGTATCAGGAAAGGGACTCAGAGGACAGTGGTTGGGGACAGATTGTCGGTTGAGTTGCCCCCTCTTCTCCTCCCCAGGCATTGCCTTCTCCAATGGGGAGCGGTGGAAAGCCCTCAGGAGATTCTCTGTCCAGATTCTGCGGAACTTCGGGATGGGGAAGAGGAGCATTGAGGAGAGGATCCTGGAGGAAGGCACCTTCCTGCTGGCGGAGCTGCAGAAAACTGAAGGTCAGGGTCCCCGAGTGCATTTTTACCTCTAGTTCATGCGCACCCTACTTCAATGTCAGAGCTGCCAGGAACCACAGCGTGAGTGTGCACTGGCAATCCCAGAGGGCCTTCACTCAGCCCACCTGCCTCCTGGAGGCGGATCAGTTTGTGGTGCTAAGTTTCCTTGTATGTGTTATGTGGTGGAGCTCTGTGGGCACCCTAGCATCCATCACTGTGTGGCAGTTTGAGAACAGCTTGTGTAATTGTGGGAAATGATGATGATAATGAAGTCCTTGAGAACTTACCGCCTGCTGGGCCCCGTGCTAAGCATATTTGCAGACATACGCCCTTAAAACCTCAGAATAATCCAATTTGCAGATGAGGAAATGAAGACAAAAAGAGGTAAGACCGGCTGAAGTAACACAGCTCATAAATGGAGGAGTGAGAATGGAGACCCTCAACTACTGATGCCAAACTCTGCACCCAACACACTAATAGCCATTTATTAAGCACTTGCTGTATACCAGGCAGTATGCTAAATGCCTCACGTTTGTTAACTCATTTCACCCTCCCAGAAACCAAACGCACTGCTGTCAAATTGATTCCAACTTTCAGCACCCCTAGAGGACAGAGCAGACCTGCCTCATAGGGTTTCCAAGGCTGTAAATCTTTGCGGAAGCAGACTGCCTCCTTTTTCTCCTCAAAGCTGCTCGTTCGTTCAAACAGCTGACCTTTTGGTTAGCAGCAGAACGCTTTAACCATTTCACTTAACCATTTCTCCTCCAACCATAACCAAAAAACCAGAACCAAATCCACTGCCATTGAGTCGATTCCAACTCATAGAGATCCCCATTGGATTTCCAAGACTGTAAATCTTTATGAAAGCAGACTGCTTCATCTTTCTTCTGCAAAGCGGCTGGTGGGTTTGAACCACTGATCTGCTGGTTAGCAGCCAAATGCCTTAACCACTACACCACCAGAGCTCCTTCCAATCACAGGAAGTGGGTACTATTACAGGTGAAGTAGCTAAGGCCCAGAGAGGTTAAGTCATGTGCCCAGGGCCACACAGTCAGGAAGTGGCAGAGCTGGTATACAAGCCGAGGTAAAGCTGCTGCCCTGTGGGGGGTGGGGGAGTTAATGAAAACTACCCACACTTACATGCTCCCTACCACTGTTCTAAGAACTTTGTATATATCCTTGAAATATCACCCAAACCTAAGGTGTAACATCATGTTACAAGCCCCAGTTTACAGGAGGGGAAACTGTGGACCAGAACCGTGTTCCGTTGGTGTTGCTGTTGGCGTGCCCCAAGGTGTTGTGGCTCCTTCTGCCGCCTGTTCCGTTAACACATATTTTTGGGGTGTTGCGATGCTGCAAAGAAGCCCTGGTTGTGCAGTGGTTAAAGCTCTCGGCTGCGAACCCAAAGGTCGGCAGTTGCAATCCACCAGCCTCTCCACAAGAGAAAGATGAGGCACTCTGCTCCTGTAAAGATCTGTAGCCTTGGAAACTCTATGGGGCAGTTCCACTCTGCCCTCTAGGGGCGCTGTGAGTCGGAGTCAATTCGCCCGCAGTGGGTTGGGTTAGATTTGGGCTGTGCTTGGGGAAAGATTTACAGCCTTGAAAGCGCTCTAGGGCAGTTCTACTATGTCCTCTAGGGGCGCTATGAGTCGGAATCGACTCCAGGCAATGCATTTGTTTTGTTGTTGTTGTTTTGGTTTTGGGTGGGACGGCCAGGTGCTTGTGTTTTGTGTCACAAGCTTGTTGGCACGGTTAGGCTGAATGTTATGCAAACCAGAGTTGTTCCTGCCTGGGATCCCTACACTGCCTGACCCACTCGGCCCCTCACCTTCAGGCGAGCCTTTCGACCCCAAGTTTGTGCTCAGCCGCTCGGTGTCCAACATTATCTGCTCGGTGCTCTTCGGTAGCCGCTTCGACTACGATGATGACCGTCTGCTCACCATTATCAATCTCATCAACGACAACTTCCAAATCATGAGCAGCCCCTGGGGAGAGGTCTGGAGGCCGTGATTGGTCGGGAGCTGGGCTAGGGGAGGGCAGGGAGGAAACAGCGGGCTGGAATTGGTCCTGCCTGGCCCCGCCCCTGGCTACCATTCAAGACTGTCCCGCCCCCTGACTACCGTCTCCACCCTGACCCACTCGCCCCCCACGCCCCTGCTTCTGACGTCCCCTGACCCTGCTCGGTCCCCAGATGTACAACATCTTCCCGGGCCTCCTGGACTGGGTGCCCGGGCCGCACCGACGCCTCTTCGAGAATTACGGGCGCGTGAAGGACCTCATCGCCAACAGCGTTCGAGACCACCAGGCATCTCTGGACCCCAATTCTCCCCGGGACTTCATCGATTGCTTCCTCACCAAGATGACACAAGTATGCCGAGCCGGGAAGTCCCCCTTGGTCTGACCTGAAGCCTCTCTGCTACCTCTGCTTCAAACCAACAGGGTTCCCGGGATGGGCGGGCTCCGGGGTGGTCCAGGAGGTGAAGCCGAACACCTGACCCCCCTGAGCTGGAGCCTGGAACCTACTGGGAGCCACTGACAATTCCCAGCTTAATTAGAAGTCGTTAAAACTGTCCAAGATGCCAACTGTGGGCCTGAGGCTGAGATCCCCACCCCTCCAACGCGCCCTTCTTCCTTCTCCAGCTTCCCCAAGGGGAGGAAGTTAAAAAGAGGCGGGACTGACCTGGCAGGTGCAGAGGGAACGGGTCGCACGGGCTCGGAGCCCAGGTCACAGTGTGCGGGGGGTCTCTTGGTCCTGGTTCTTATCCCCATCCTTCCACCCCCGCAGGAGAAGCAGGACCCGCTGAGCCACTTCTACATGGATACTCTGCTAATGACCACACATAACCTGCTCTTCGGCGGCACCGAGACGGTGGGCACCACGCTACGCCACGCCTTCCTTGCGCTCATGAAGTACCCAGAAGTGCAAGGTGCGAGCCCCAGGCCTGGCCCGGCAGGCCGAGCGGCCCACGCGCTGGAACCTCGCGCCTCTAAGCCCTGCCCTCAAACCAGGAGCTACGGCCGCGCTCCTGGGTCGCACAGCTACGCTGACAGCTACTTCTGCACACGGGGGCCAACCGCACCCATATGGCCCTCCCAGCTGCCCAGACGCCTCCCGCATGAGCTTGCTTTACGGCCCACCTCGGACCCTGCCCGTACAGCACGTGTTACGCCTCGGAGCCCATTCCCAAAGCCCTGCAGCAGGGCCTGCGCAGGAGTCCAGTTCCGACGCCTTCTATACAGTCTAACCGTCCCACACAGCGCTGTCCGCGTCCCCACCTCTCCAAAGCCCGCCTCTCGTTCTATCCCTGGACCCTATCCTCAAGGATATCGTCCTTTGTCGGACTGGGCCCACGCCACCTGCCCCGCCTCTGACCTCCAGCACCCTCCCCCTCCTCTAAAACCCCCTGCACAATTTCATCAGGGGCCTTGGCCTCCAGCTAGCCCCAAAGCCCAGACCCTCAGAACCCGCGCCCCAACCTGCCATTCGCCTCCACTCTGTCTCTGAACCACCCACTCATGCCGGCCAGCTCCCTCCTTCCGAGTCTCGCGAACCCTCACGCGCCCCTGAAGTGTGGCCCGTTCCGCTGGGAGGCGTTGACTGCATTACACACAGCACACACACCCTCTTCCCGGCTCAGCCGCCCCCGCTCAAGTCCTGGCTATGCTTCTCGCTCCCGCAGCGCGCGTACAGGAGGAGATCGACCGCGTGGTGGGGCGCGCCCGGCTGCCGTCGCTGGACGACCGCGCGGCCATGCCCTACACTGACGCCGTGATCCACGAGGTGCAGCGCTTCGCCGACGTTATCCCCATGAACTTGCCGCACCGCGTCATTCGGGACACTGTCTTCCGCGGCTTTCTGCTACCCAAGGTGCGCTGGGCACAGCGCAAAAATACGGAGAAGCATCCCCGGTCCTAGCATCTCTAGCAACCGGGCTCGCGTCTCTAGCAACCGGGATACCGCACCCTGACAATCTTTAACAAGCATCTCAAGACCTAACCACAGGCATCCGAGGCCCTTGAAAACAAAATCTCAGGCCCTTCCCCTGACTCCTCGCACCGCAATGCACTGGATCCCATTCTAAACCCAATTCTATCCCCATGACAGGTCCCCTTCCTAGGACCTGTCTTCGAAATCCCCAGAGCCTGGGACTTGATACTGAGGATGCCCTGTGCCCGGACACTGTTCTCAGAAACCTCTCCATTTCCCAGAAACCCCAAATCGTCCCCTAGAGGGGGTGCCCGCGCACCTGTCTCCTCAGACCGGCCACACAGCTTCCAGCACCCATTACTTGGAACCTCAGACTTCTCCACACACTTCCTGGATCCCTGATCATGTCTCACGCCCCATCCGCCATATCCAAGTCCCCAGGACCCGAACGCTATGGAATCCCAGGCCGCCCCCCAGCCCTGCTACACCACTAATCCCTACCTCCGCCACACCCAGGGCACGGATGTGATCACCCTCCTTAACACCGTCCACTACGATCCCAGCCAGTTCCTGACGCCACAGAAGTTCAATCCCGACCATTTTCTGGATGCAAATCGGTCCTTCAAGAAGAGCCCTGCCTTCATGCCCTTCTCAGCCGGTAAGGGCGGTGGGAGTGGGAGTCAGAATGTCTGGGGCTCATATTTCTACCTACATCCCCTAGTTCCAATTCCACTCCCCACACCCTTCTTTCTCATCCCACTTAATCTCCCCTCTCAACTCTGTTCCTCTAGGCAGACAATGACTAAAATCCTGCGGAGGGAGGTGGGAGAGGCAGGTCACGGCCAGTCTCTCCACTAGGTGGCGCAGTTGAAGTGGTTTTACTTCTTGGCTTTGATCTGGACCTGGCTTTGAAAAAAAATTGTCCCAGTTTTCTCAAGGAGGGGGGGAGATAATAGGTAACCAGTATTTTTGGTTTAGCCATACTGCGAGGCGCCCTGGTGGAGCAGTGGTTAAGTGTTCAGCTGCCAACTGGAAGGTCATTGGCTTGAACCCACCATCCGCTCTGCGGGACAGATCTGGAGATAGGCTCTCAGACAGATTACAGCGTAGGAAACCCTAAGGGGCAGTTGACTGTCCTACAGGGTCGCTTTGAATCAGACTCGTCATGACTCCACGGCACCTAACGACCACTTCATGATATATTATCATCACTCCTGTTTTAAACAGCCAGAAACTAGAGTGGCAGAACCAGGATTCGAAACCAGTCAGTCACACTGGTATCAGGTCATTCGGCTCCACGTTTTATTTAAAGCATCCTCCCCAGATCTTTAGGTGGGTGGGTCTGTGACGTCCCCAACCGTATTCTCCTAGGTTTTCTCCGGGAATTCGACGGGGATCCCCTTTTTCCTAAACCCTCTCATCTCTGCTCCTCGCCCCCGCAGGGCGCCGGCTGTGCCTGGGCGAGTCGCTGGCGCGCATGGAGCTCTTCCTCTACCTCACCGCCATCCTGCAGACCTTCTCGCTGCACCCGCTGGTGGCGCCCGAGAGCATCGACCTGACCCCGCTCAGTTCGGGTCTCGGCAACTTGCCGCGGCCCTTTCAGTTGCGCGTGCGCGCGCGCTAACGCCCTTGCCCGGGCCCTTCCAGATTCGCCTGCACCCGCGCCGAGCTCGCCCCTCGGGGTTGCACCGACTTTCTTTTTGTGCTGCTGCCTGCCCCCATCCCTTTCGCTGTGCCACTCTCTTCCCCGCACCCTCTGCCTTCCATTGCCCATCACCCACCCCTCCTATCTTTACCGGGTGTGCGCCCCCAGAAGCCGAGAAAGACGAGGGGGAGAAGGGGTGTGCCCTCATTTCACTCACAGTACTTACCCAATGACGCGCCCTTTTCTGGGCTTTTTGTATCGTTTCCTAATAAATTATAATAGATTTAAACCCGTCTTGGCTGCTTTAAGCGGAGGAGGACGGCCCCTCAGGACTGGGGAGGGAGGGAGGGTCTGGCTGCCGAGAGGGAAAACGCGGAGCCGTAGGAGTCCACCCTTCCCCCTCGGCTGCGGCGGGAGAAAACTGTTTCCTGGAGACCGGCTGGGAGGTAAAGGCTGGGAGGGCCTGAAGACAGGGAAACAAAGAGAACGGAAAAGACCGCAGCCCGGAGAGAAACCAGAGGGAGACCGCGAGATGTGGAAGTGTACAAAGAGCTATAAGCCGGGTAGAAAGCTAGGGACTGAGGGGAAGCAGTTGCAGACACAAATAGAGGAATAACAATTGCTAACAGCGCTTACTGGATGAGAGCTTCAAATGAGAGGCACCTGGTTTTGTACAAGGCTCTCTGGTGGTGGAGTGGTTAGGACATTTGGCTGCTGTTCTGGTTCCCTAGTGTCGCTCTGACAGGAATATATACCACAAATGGGAGGCTTGAACAAACAGGAGTTTATTCTCTTACAGTTTGGGAGGCTAGAAGTCCGAGTTCAAATTGCCAGGCTCTAGGGGCTGGGTGAAAGCCCCTCGACCTTGGACTCCAGCTCTGCCTCCTGCTCCCAGCCCACTGGAGCTAGAGGCGTTTCTTCACTCAGACAGCTGTTGGCTGCTGAGGCTAACAAGCCCAAGGTCAAGTAAAAAAGGCACAGTCCTGATGTTACCAAACCACATGGGAGGCCATTAATTTAAGTCCATTGTAAGTCCCAAGGTCAGCAGAGAATAGCAGGCTGCTAAACAATCACACGGCTACATGCAGAGTCCAAGCGTGCCATAGGCCAGAGACTATTCCCAAGGCTTCTCCTTATATACAGGAAGCAGACCACATACCCAAAGCAGCTACTCAGCTGCTTATGGTAGATCCCACCATGAGCTGATTGCTAGTCTCATCCTGGGGAATAACTACCACCAGCTGCCCAGCCACTCAACAGGCCCAGCCAAGTTGACACACAAACATAACCACCACAGCTGCTAACATAAAGGTCGGTGATACTAATCCACAAGCCACTCCGTGGAAGAAAGATGAGGCAGTCTGCTTCCATAAATACCAAAAAGCCCACTGCCATTGAGTCAGTTCTGACTCATAGCGACCCCCATTGGGTTTCTGAGGCGGTAAACCTTTACAGAAGTAGATTGCCTGGTCATCCTTCCACGGAGTGGCTGGTGGGTTTGAACTGCCAACCTTCTGGTTAGCAGTCAGATGCCTTAGGCACTGCACCACCAGAGCTCCTTCTGTAAAGGGTTATAGCTATGGAAACCCAACGGGGCCGCAGTGTGTGCGGCTCAACACTATGGCCGTGAGTTTGGGTTGGTGCCTGTGACTAGAGCAGTCTGAAAGCAGAGGTGTAACTAGTCTAGAACCCATGTTGGATTTTAAAGCTGCGTTTTCTAACAGCACTTCTTCTAATCTTGATGCTAAAGTGACCTTGACGCTGACCTAACCATACACCCTACAGGAGACCTTCCTTTGCTCTGAGGTCTGGCAGGTGCGGGGTATTACATTCCAATCCTAGAGGGTCTTTCCATCTCAAACACATGCAAGATGTGGTAGCTTACACCCAAAGGGTCTCGATGCACAATTTTACCACAAACCTTGACAGTGGACCCCCAGAAACAGACATGATTGAGAAATTGTTATAGCGGTTTACCTGAAAAGCCTGTCCTGTCACTGTCCAGTGACCACCCTGTAATAAACTGAAGAGCATGTGTGCTGGCAATCATGTCCCCTTAACCAACCATGTAACCCCACAGGTACGTCATCCACCTGTCCCTGCTAAGTCCCCGCTGTGAGATACCCCACCTTCGATTCCCCTGCCTTTCAGCCAGTTAGGATTTCGTGACTTTTACTTCCTGCTCCAACTGTACAAAAATGTTTTATTCCTCATTGTCGGGCAGAGCGGCCCTCTGTTTTGTTTGTTTGTTTGTTTACCTTTTTGAAAATTTTTATTGTGATTTGGGTCACAGTTTACAGAGAACAGTCATTTTCCATACAGCAGTTCATACACATTTTTTCTCATAATACTGACTGCATTTACCCACAATGGAACAGCTCTCTTCCCACTTGCTCCCTACAGTTACCCCTTCCCTGCATCCTCTCCTCTGCATTCCTGTCCCCCCTCCCCACAGCTCTCTCCCTGTGCAGACACTGCCCTTCTTCTCTCCCACGACTGATTGATCGTGTATCTACCTGATGTAAACGTTCACCCACTATGCCTGTCTGTTGTTGGGCTGGAAGCCCTAGAATGACTTCGATTCCAGGCCTGAAGGGTGACTAGGGGAGGGGCTCTAGGAGAGTCGTCTTCACTCGGAATTTGGACGTCTTCTTGGCCTGGTCCGGACCATATCTATTCCTCAATCTTCTGCTTTTACTGTAAGCAGACTTGGTGATGCTGATCTCTGACATCACTGCGTGCCACAAGCTGCTCTAGA
>NW_006921686.1:9103842-9113261 GCF_000298275.1 Orycteropus afer afer
AGACGGAGACTCAGAGAGCAAGCCCGAGATAGAGAGACAGGGAGGCAGAGATGCAGACGGAGGGAGAGAGAGGCAGAGACGCGGAGACAGAGGGAGGTTAAGGTCAATATAAGCTGGGAGAGATACAGAGAAAAAGACAGTCTGAGAAGAGGGTGAGGCAGAAACAGATATGAACAGAGGCCGAGACTAAGAGACAGATGGGAAGCGTTAGAGACAGAATGAACAAAGAGACATAAACACAGGCCCAGAGAATGAGAGGGGGCAAGACACCGAGGGACAGACAATACAATAAAGAGAGACTGGCACGCTCCCAGGGACAAGCCCAGCCCTCATCCTGTCCCCAGGCCCTGGCCCTGTGCCAGGCACCTGGTGGAAAGCTGGAGCAGGCAAGGTGGGTGCAGGTGGAGGAAGGGTGGGCCACAATCCTTGACAGTCTGTCCCCGGTATTGACTCAACCCCACTCCCCATGCCTGG
This sequence comes from Orycteropus afer afer, assembly GCF_000298275.1. Lineage (NCBI taxonomy): Eukaryota > Metazoa > Chordata > Mammalia > Tubulidentata > Orycteropodidae > Orycteropus > Orycteropus afer. The sequence goes on from NW_006921686.1 coordinate 9,104,317, forward strand.
CCCATCTGAGCCTGGGTCTCCCCTCTCCACCCACGGCCACAGGCCTGGAGGAGTAAGGGGTAAGTTGGTCTGCCATCATGGCCTGGCATTGGACGGGGGTGCCCTCTGAGGAGTCTGGGAGGCCTGAAGACCAGGGGGTGCAACAGCAGGGGCACTGGGCTTTGGGTGGGTGGGGGGGGACCTGGGTGGTGGAGACTTGGGGAAAAAGATGGTAGCAGCTTAGGGCACGGTGTGACTACAGGGATCCAGGGTCAATTAACATGTGGCAGACACCTAGGAGTCACAGCATAGGCACGGAAGTGCCAGGCCAGTGGGCATCAGGAGACTCTAACTCTAAACTCAATGCCATCGACTTGGATCCACCTCATAGCGACCCCTCCTTGAGTTTCTGAGGTGTTATCACTATGGAAGTAGGTTGCCCAATCTTCCTTCCAAGGAGTGGCTAGTGGGTTTGAACCACCAACCTTCTGGTTAGCAGTCAAGTGCCTTAGGCACTACGCCACCAGGGCTCCCATCAGGAGGCGAGGGGTACTCAGTGGAGCATCTGAAGACATACGGCATACAGGGTCCCAAGGGCCATGGGCATGGAAGTGACAGGGCTCAGGTGTGAGACTGTAGGAGTCACAGGGGCAAGAAGTGTCAGGCTACTTGGAAGACATTATGTTGAATGAAATAAGTCAATCACAGAAGGACAAATATAGCATTAGTTCATTATTGGAAAAGTCAAGGAAAGGTTTATATATGGAAGGAAACTTTGTTGGTTACGGGGGGGGGGGGAACACTGCCAGGGGAAAAAAAATGCATTGACCCTGTCACTTTAGTTTTGTGTATTTCAGTATTTCACTGTACATACATGATATTTCAATAAAATGTAAAACAAAAAAAAAAAAAGTGTCAGGCTAACGGGCACCACACCAGGGTTGCTGTTAGAAGTGTTTGGTGGTCAAGAATGTATTTATGAGTTAGAGAAACAGGGCACAGCATAGAGGTCACAGGCCCAGAGGTGGCCGGCCAGTCGATTCAAGAGCACACAAGACAGGCCCAAAGGTGCTAGGGGTTCAGGAAGGCGCACCTGTTGGCCAGGTGTATTAATATGAAAATGCTGCTGCATGCAAGTTGCCCAATAGTGCAGGCTGAGCCAGGCACAGAAGTGCTAGGGCCTGGAGGCAGGGTGGAGAGCTGGGGTTGGGGGATGGATGGAATGAGTGCGGATGGACTCCCACCCTTCCCACACTGGTCCCCACCCCTGCTCCACCCCAGACCCCACAGGCATCAAGGATCACGGCACGATGGCCACGGGCCTGCTAACGCTGCTTGCTCCTGGTGCCTGCGCTCGCGTGGCGTGCCTGGGGTGCGCGGGGCACAGGCACGCCAAGTGCCCTGCCCCAGGGGCCTGCACGGCTCCTGCTGCTGGGGAAGTTGCTGCAGCCGCAGTTCAGACACTTGGACCGTGCACCGATGGAGGCAGCCACCAGTGTGTGGAGGAACCGAATTCTGGATTCGTGGAGGTGGGGAGGGGGCTAGAAGTGGTTCCCTGAATGAAGATGGGGCTGAGGGCTCTGACCCTCTGTGTCCTGAGGAAGGATGAGGGGTCCTGAATCCTGAGGGCTGGAAAAGAAGGGGACTGGGGGGGGGGTGCTGCAGGTCTGGACATCTGGGACCTGAGGGAAGAGGAGACTTGGGCGGGAAGTCAAATCTCCCGGGAAATGCGGGGGCGGGATGGGCTCCTGGCTCATGGCAGGGTCAGGTTGGGGGCCCGACTCTCGGGGCCCAAAGGAGGACCCTGCGGCGAGAAAGCAGGTTCCATGGGAAGAGGTCCACAAAACAAAAAACAAACCCACTGCCCTGGAGTTGATTCCGACTCTTAGAGACCTTATAGGACAGAACGGAACTGCCCCAATAGGGTTTCCAAGGCTGTAACTCTTTACGGAAGTAGACTGCCTCATCTGTTTCCCGTGGAGCAGCTGCTGGGGTCCAACTGCCAACCTTGTGGTTAGCAGCCGAGGTCTTCAACCGCTGCTCCACCAGGGCTCCTGAAGAGGGCACAGGGGGTCTGAATTCCTGAATCAAGGGAGAGGGAGGCTGAGGGCCCGGACACCTAGTTCTGAGGGTGGAAGAGGCTCAGAACCTGGACTTGTAGGTCCTGAGGAGGGAGCAGAAGGCTGGAGCCCTGGGTCTTAGGGAGGAGGGGCTGGGGGCCTAAACTCCTGGACTTGAGGAATAAGGCCTTCTGGGTCTGAAGGAGGCATGGGCTGGGGCTGGGACTCTGCGTTCCCCCTGAGCACGAGCTACCGAGCTACCGGCCGCTGGGGCCCGGTGTTCACCTTGGTTGGGTCCGCGGCCTGCGGTGGTGCTGTGCGGTTATGAAGCGCTGCGGGACGCATTAGTGCTGCAGGCAGACACCTTCTCCGGCCGTGGGGCCATGGCCGTCTTTGAACGCTTCACGCGCGGGAACGGTGAGGCGGAGGAAGGCAGGGCTTGAGGGCCGAGGAGGGCGGGGGCGGGCAGGCCACTTTCTGGTCAGAATCGAGGCTAAGGAGCGCCAACAGCGAGGAGGGGGCGGGGTCAGTTGTGGGGCGGGGCTAGGGACGGGGCTGAATAATCGTGCAGCCAATAGGAGAGAAGAGGCTGAGTCGAAGGCAGAAAGAGCAAGCAGTGGTCAGGGGTCGGGACCCCCAGAGATGGAGCCAATGGGTGGATAGGGCCGAAGCCAAACGATAGACAAAAGAGGGGTCAAGGAGAGCACTCCGGATTAGCAACCAAGAAGTCAGTAAAGGAGCAGAGGGAAGAATTGCGAAGAATTCAGGCGCAGGAGTTGGAGGCCTGAGAAGGGGTGTGGCTAGTGCCTGGGTGCTTCTTGGATGGGGCGTGGCCAACTCGCGGGCCCTCCCCCTTTCTCTGACTCTCTTGCATCCGCTTTTCTAACGGGGCGCGCTGGCAGGCTCAGCGCAATTTCACACTTGGAGCCTTGAAGGAGTCCGCGTTGGGTACGCGGACCATCGAGGAGCGCATCCTAGACGGGGTGGCTTATCTGCTTGACGAATTTCAAGCCACCATTGGTACGGCCCAACTGGGAAAGCTGAGGGGCCTGGTGTGGGTGTAGCCAAGCTGGGCCGTACGGAAGGGTTTGGATGGAACCAAAGGCAATAATCCAAAGAGCTAGCGGGGGGGCGGAGCCACGGCGTTGTGGCTCCAACCTGTCCTCACCCCCAGGAGCCCCGCTAGACCCCAGGCGGATACTGGATAATGCTGTGTCCAATGATGTCTGTTCCATGGTGTTCGGGAACTGCTGTGGTTAGGGGGACTCGGAGTTCCTCCTGGACCCTTCAATGACAACTTCCGCATAATGAGTTCCAGACGCGGGGAGGTGAGAAGGGCTGGCCTGCTCTCGCCCTTGTGTGCCCGGTCTAACATCAGACTCTTGAGTATACAGAGCTACTTCCATGGGATCGTTACAGTAGGACAGTCTTAGAACCTTGGGATGGAAGAGCAAAGCCTTGGTCCAGTCGCTCCATAGGGAAACTGAGGCCGGTTGGCTTTGTCTAAGGTCCTGCTGAAATCCTGTCTCCACAGATGTACGACATTTTGCTTTCTCTCCTGGACTGGCTCCCGGGGGCCCGCACCATCAAATCTTCCGAAACTTTGCAGAGCTGCGGGTCTTCCTCTCCGAATAAATCCAGCGGCGCAGCCAGACGCGGCGGCCCGGGGAGCCCCGCGATTTCATTGACGGCTTCCTCGACCAGATGGATAAGGTGTGGGCCCCTGCTACCCCAAGCGCCCTCCTTGCCGCCCTGCCGGCGGCAGCACCAGTCTCATCTCCCCGCAGGAACTGCGGGATGCGGGAAGCCATTTTCAGGAGACTTTGGTGATGACGACGCATAGCCTTTTCCTCGTTGGCGCCGAGACCACAAGCACCACCCTGCTCTATGGGCTTCTCATTCTGCTCAAGTACCCAGAGACGGCCCGTCTGTGAGCCAGCTGGGGCGGCCCGGGATGAAAACCTGGGTCTTGGGGATGGCTGGGGGTCTGAGGCGCGCGCGGCTGACGGCCTCCGTCGGCCCGAGCGAAGGTGCAGGCGGAACTGGACGCCGTGGTGGGCCGGTTGCGCCCCCCGAGGCAGGCGGACCTCGCGCGTCTACCTACACCAACGCCGTGCTGCGTGAGACCCAGCGCCTCAGCGTACTGCCACGCAGCCTCACCCGCGACACCCACTTTCGCGATCATTTCCTGCCCACCGTGCCCTGGGGATTCTGCGCGGGTTGGGGAAAGTGGGTAGGTACACCTGTCCTTTTCAGTGGAAAGCCACCGGCAAGTGCGCACAGCGTTGATGGATACACTAGGCCCTGGGAGCTGGAGAAAAGGATCCTTGGCTGCCCGAAACGCAGACGCCTGCCAATTCCGTGTTGGCATCACCCAAGGGCACCTTCATGATTCCCCTGTTCATGTCATCACACCGCGACCCCACTCGACTCGATGTCCCGGACTGCTTCAACCTCACCAACTTCCCGGACAAGGTCGCACGTTTAGGAGCAATGATGCAGTCATGCCTTTTGCCCCAGGTCTGGACTGGGGAGGCAGGGGACCAGCCTGGACCCACCAAGTGTGTAGGGTGCTCACTGCACACCCGTTTTCTCAGAAAGCCATGTTCATGGACACAGGCCTGACCCACTAAGAGATCTTCCTCTTCCTTAACCACATCCTGCAACCGTTCCACCTGCTCCCAGTGGGAAGCCTCACCAACATCCACCTTCCCCACTACACAGGGCTGGGCAGTATTCCCCCAGCCTTCCAGCTCTGTCTGGTGGCCTGGTCAGGCCCTGCCACCCTCTGCTCACTAGCCCTCAGGCTCCCTGACTCCACTCAGTAACAGTCCTGAATTGCAGATGGAGAGCGCCTTACTAAGCAGGAGAGGGAGAGCGAGGTGTGCGACTCTGAGGTAAACTTTTATTTATTTCTTGGCTGAATTCCACACTCATGCTCCTGCAGGCACCTCTCTCTCTGCCCAAGCAGTGGCAGCCCAGTCAGAAAGGTGCTCTGGCCAAAGGGGTTGGGGAGTCACTTCACATTCCAGGCTGGAAGAGTGAGGGGCTTGGGCATATACCCCCACAAACCTTCCCCAGCAAGAGGCCATGACTCACCCCAACCCCAAATCTGGCATCCTGGCAGGAAGTGGCAATGCCCCCTTCCAGCTCTCCACACCTGGTGGGGGGTTCTAGGGACTCAACCGGACAGGACAGGACAGGACCTAGGCCTTCGCCCAGCTCTTGCCCCCACAATGCTGGCCCCTGCCCAGGTCATAACCCCAGTCCCTGCCCCCTCATGGAGCAGCAGAGGTCTCTCCTTCTTCTTGGTCCTCAGCAACGGACGGAGCCCTCCACACCAGGCAGGATAGAGGCAAAGGCGAAAGCAGCAGTGGTGGCAGGGAAGGAGCCAGCAGCCAAGACAAGGGCCGCCAGCCCAGCTTGGGTCCTCGGGCTCCTGATGCCAGGGTAGGCTGTCCATCCATGCAGCTCTGGGGCTAGCCATTAAGTGGGCGTAGTCGGCTGTGACACGGGCACTTGGACACCTTTCTGTCCTGATGCTGGGGGTGAAAGTGGGGCAGGAGATAGTGAGTCATCAGGGTGGGGACAAGAAATACCTGGAAGGGTGAGGAGACAGCCAGGAAGACATGGGGATCATTCCAAGAGAGTAAGCTGTTGGGGGAAGGTGGGCACAGAGGAGGGAAAATGAGGGGCAGGACATAATGAGAGACTGATAAAGTAGGTGAAGTGGCCTGAGGCCTGTTGTGGCATACAGAGAACAGGAAGGACTTGAGGGAGGGGGTGCTGTCTGGGAAACAGGTACCTAGCTGGTATCTGTCTTTGGCTGCTGCCCGCTCCTTGGCATCAAAATACCAGACGGTGATGGCGTACCTGGGGAGCAGAGAAGCCCCAGCGGGGAATTGGACATCACTTTTCTTCCTTTACTACCACCACACCCATACTGACACGACAGCCCACCCTTCTGGACCTGGTCTGTTTTCCCAACAGCCCAGGCCTCCTCTCAGGCCCTCCCCACTCCCTATTCACTGGAGGGGGGGGGGGGCTCCTGATAAGCCTGGTGACCCAAAGAGAGTACCTGGACACAGCTCTACAAGTATGGGTCATACCTGGTGGCATAGGCTGGCTTCACCTCGTGGGGGTTCCGCCGGTCAGACCAGAAAATGAGCAGCCGGTCAAATAGTGGCTCGATGTTGGCTACCACAGGCCGGCCCTCAGGGAAGATCTGCAGCAGACCACCATGCACCTGGGGGCAGACCAGAGGGTGAGAGACAGGAAGCCTGCCTTGCACTGTCCAGAGGAGCCCACTGGGGGGCAGAGCATCACTCCCTCCCAACACCCAGGCTGGATGTCTTAAAATGAATGACAGCACTGAGTCTGCATCCCTATGGAGATGGGCAGGAAGCTACTGAAGACTACAGGAAATGGGGGAAGTGTTCATGACAAGGCCAGGCAGGGCCAGGCAGACGGCCCTATTTCCTGAAGGTGGAGGGGTTCTCACCACACAGTCTGCTAGCAAGGAGGGCCACTTTCCAGGAAGAGCCAGCAGATGGCACCGCCCCGCGTGTACACGTGCCAAACAGGAGAATCCGAGTTGGGAGTGGATGGGTTCCACCCCCAACTCCGCGCCCTACCTTGACGTCCCAGTTCTGATTCAGGTAATAGATACAGGTGATGCAACGCCCGTCGCCGTGGGGATTGTCAACATGCCTCACGTACCCCAGCCCGTTGCCAGGGTAACACGCCACCATGGCCTAGCAGAGATGGAGGGAGATGGGGTTACTGGGGCTTTGGTGGGAAATATGAAGAAAGCAGACATACCTCCTCTTCCTCACCTCCCCCTGCCTCTCTTCTCTCCCGACTGGAATCTCCCAGCCTCTAGCCTTTCTCCCTCTCAGCCACACTCCCAACTCCAAGTCCATCAGAGCTCAGCTCCTGGTCCTCAGTAACCCACTCCCTGCACAAACACCAGGCTTGGCACCTAATCGGGTTCACTCAGTAGCTGAAAGTTGGCTTCCAAAGATACCCCAATCATACCTCCCTCCCATATTTCCATGGAGTAAAAGTAATTTAAACATTTTCACAAGTTCAGAAACTCTGCCACAAACCCAAGACTAGGGGTTTCCCCCTCAGCTGCAAAGTGGAGTCCCGGGAGCTCAGGGACACTGATGCCGGAATCCACCTCAGAGGTGCTGATGTAGCTGAGCCCAGGTGGGACCTGCTATTTCTTAAGGTCCCCCAGGTAATTCTAATGGGCAGCTATGCCTGAGAACCACTTCCCCCGATGATTCTATAGGTGAGAACTCCCCCGCCTGTAGAATCCCTGCTGAATAATCTGCCTCAGACACATCCTAGAAGAGGTACAGCCAGAATGCTCCTTGGAAGTGACAATGGCCGACTTCGTCTCACCTACTTTGGTCATGTGGTGAGAAGGCACCACTCCCTGGAGAAGGACATCATGATTGGTAGAGGCTCAGTGAAAAAGGGGAAGGCCCTAATCAAGATGGATTAACACAGTGGCTGCTGCGATGGGCTCAAGGGCAGCAAGGATTGTGAGGATGCTGCACGACTGGGCAGTGTTCGTTCTGTGGCAGAGGGTCACTGTGCGCTGGAGCCAACTGGACGGCATTAACAACCACACACGTCATCAGGTACCAAAACTAAAGTCTGAGTGAGGACTCTAGTCCCAACTACAAGGCTAACTTCTAGTGAGTCTGAAGAGCCCCATCACCTGAACAGGCCTCAGCCACCCCATTTGTAAAAAAAAATAAAAGATGGGGGGAGGGGGAGGGCCCTGATAAACACCTCCTCTGTTTATAGCAGTGGCATCAACCTAAGAACACAGCCTTGGTGGTTCCAGATCTCCACACCCTGGTCTAACCTAATCCAAGGCAGATCTTTTTTTTTTTTTTTTTAATTGTGATTTGGGTGAAAATTTAGAAATTCACTTTCCATACAGCAGTTCACATACACTGTCTCATGACATTGACTACGATTTCCCACAATGCAACAGCTCCCCTCCCACTTCCTCCCTATAGTTACTTCTTCCATGTCCACCCCTCCATGCACTCCTGCCCCCCAAGCTGTCTCCCTGTGCATAAACAGCCCTTCTTTCTCCCATGATTGTTCTCTCCGAGGATTGTTATCTACCTCAGGTACACTTTTTAAGTGTGAGAGTGTCCCAATCTCTCCACATCCTCGCCAGCATTTATTTTCTGTCTTGTTGAACTTTGCTGCTAGTGCTGGGGCAAGAGGGTATCTCGTTGCTTTGATTTGCATCTCTCTAATGGCTAATGATCATGAGCATTTCTTCATATGTTTGTTGGCCACTTGCATATCCTCCTTGGTGAAGTGTCTATTCTTGTCTTCTGCCCATTTTTTAACTGGATTGTCTCTTTGTTATTGAGGTGTTGGAGTTTTCTATAAATTCTAGAGATAAGTCCCTTGTCAGATGTGTCACTACCAAGTATTTTGTTCCAATCTGTAAGGTTCTCTTTTGACTCTCGTGGAAAAGTCTTTGGAAGCACATAAAAATTTAATTTTTAGAAGGTCCCATGCATCTAGTTTCTCTTCTGGTGTTTGTGCATTTTAGGTTATGTTTGATAGCCTATTTATGCCATATACTAGAGCCCCTATTTGACCCTAGTTTTTCCTTGAGGAACTTTATAATTTTAGGTTTCACATTTAAGTCTTTGATCCATCTAGAGTTACCTTTTGTGTATAGTGTGTACAGTGTGAGGTACATTATCTTGTTTCATTTTTCTGTTAAGTGGTTATCTAGTTTTGCCAGCACCATTTATTAAACTTTCTCTTCCCCGTTTAATGGATTTCAGCCCTTTTGTCAAAAATCAGCTGACCATAGGTTGATGGATCTATTTCTGGGTTTTCAATTCTATTCCATTGGTC
>NW_006921686.1:9115066-9129714 GCF_000298275.1 Orycteropus afer afer
TAAGGCAGATCTTAACAGTATGACTCACTCCAGTCCTGAGCTTGTGTGTACACGTGTGGCCACCAGGCTCTCATTTCCTTCTCCTGACAGCTGCCACACCCCTGCCCCTGCCAATGCCTGGGCCCCACACTGTCCGGGTCTGTTTCCCCATCAGGGAGCTGACAGAAAGGTGGTTGTGGTGGGAGGGAGGAGCCAGCCATTCCTGCAGACCTAACTCCTGGGTACAAATTTCAGTGCTGTCTGTCGCATGACTGTGTGATGTCAGGATGGTGATTTCACACCCCCATCTCAAGTTACCCATATACAAACAGAGTTGACAGCTATTCTCAGGTGTTGGCAGGAACTGAACAAGATTATCAATGTCTGGGAGAACCAAAAGACAGAGTAAAATGACATTATTTTCTTAAAAAAAAAAAAAAAAAAGGCCCCATTCTACCTACTGCACAAAACCACCAACAGGGCTGGATGAGGAAAACAGGCAAATAGGGGTGAACCACCAGCACAAGGCTCTAGCTTCTCCCCAACTGGGGACCATCTGTTGTAACCCCCTGACCCAGGGACAACTCTGTTGGCTGTTGTTCCCCACTCATGCCAGCTACACTTGTAGGTCATGAGCCATGGCCCAGGAAAATAGCCATGAAATAAACATTTGAGAATCAAACAGATGTGTGTCTGCTGCCAAAACAGGAGGCATGCCAAGCACTCCACGGCAGGCCTGGCTGACTCAGTCCCTCAGCTTCCTCCCAGGCCTCCTCCCAACCCCTTATTGGCAGGGATCAGGCATGAAAAAAAGATGGTGTGGATGCCTCATCCACCAGCGCGCACCTGATCCATCACAACACCTGCCCTGCGAGGGCCCAACTTAAGATGGCAAAAGAGCCCAGGAGGGCTGCCAGATTGAAGGCCACCCAGCAGGCAGGAAGCCCAGCTTCTCCCTGGCAGCCCAGTCCCCACACTCCACACTCCCCCATCAGGATAGCCTTCTTTCTCTGAGCAACTACTGCCCTGGGAGGAAAGAATGTGGCCTGGGTGGGGGAGGGAGCCTGGAATCACCCCAATTGGGGCTGGACAAGCTCTCCTGGCAGGATTCCAAGCTCAGATAATGCTAGCTCTATAAGTGGGTGGGGTGGGGGCTGCAGTGCAGTGCTTTCCCCAGCACCATCTCTTCCCACCACCCTCCACCCCACACAACAGCCAGCTCCCCACTGCAGTCAACGGGAAAACAAACTCCAACCACAGCCACCAAGGCCGAGTGACCAACCACCACCAACCTCATATACTCTATCTCCCCCTCACTCATTCTGCTCCATCCTCCAGTCTGTCCTCTGAACAGGCCAAGCTCTTCCCCACCTCAAGCCATTTGCACCTGCTGGTCCTCCTGCCTAGAACCCTCTTGGCCCTGTTCCTCCTTGTTTTTCAGGTCTCAGGCCAAGGGTCACTTCCTGCAAGAGGCCTTCTTGGAGTGCTCTAACTGAAGGCACCCTGGCTGACTTCCCAACCTACTCATCCCACAGTCAAATCACCACAGCAACTTGTTTACTGTCCTGGTCTCCCCAAGGCCTGGCAGTATCTGCTGAATGACAGAAGGGTTTCAGGGCCTAAGACCCGCGTGCCCTTACACAAGGTTCCCCCCACGATGCACCCTGATAGGGAATGGAGCACACAACAGGACATAACCACGAAGGCTGGCACAGAAGCAGGAACCTGCCCTTTAAGGCCCCACCCTTCCCTCACAAGCACACACCTCAGGCCCCAGGAAAACACCTACTTCCAGCTCCTGATAAGGGACATGTCAGTTGTCAAGGGCAACCAAGACACAAGGAAATTGGGGATGGGGGGTACTGTGAGCATGATCCACTCCTGGATGGGAGCAGCTGGCATCAGAGCCAGGAGATAAAAAAGTTAAAACAATGTGCCAGGAGCCCCCACCTCCAAACACACACACACACACACACACACACACAGTCAGAACCAGGCAATGAGCCACTGACAGCAGGCCCCACCTCCAAGCTGCTCTTAAAGAGACAAACTAAGCCAGCCAGGTCCTTCCTGGGGTCCCTTTCGGTAGCAGTCCTTGGGGCCTCTGTCTTATCTACAGAACAAATGAGCAGAGGAACTCAGCATGACCATGGGGCAAGTTGTTACCAGCCCCTACCACGACTGTGGTGGCTACCAGCCACCTCAAAACCCCCAATGTCTTATTCGAGAGGCTGAGGTGGGAGTCCAGAAGCTGTCCTTTGAAGGCAGTCTCATGGGGTAGGGGGACAGTCTGAGAGAAATCCAGTGACTGGGCTGGCTTCTGCTCTCTCCTCCCCGGTCCTCCCTGGCCTGTTCTTACCTCCCAGGGCAATAAGGGTCACCCAGGGCTAAAATGTCCCAGCATTCCCCATTCTAACCAGAGCCCTGTCCCTCACCATGTCCCAGGTGGGCACCAGAGAAGAGACCTGCTCCCTCCACCCTCCTGAGCCTCCTTCCTTCCTAAAACTACTACAGGCTGACTGGGAGCCTCACCTGCCTTTCCTGCTCCAGGGATGAGCAAACTGAGGCCCACACCTCTGCCGATCCACAAGACACCCGCCACTCCCCCCAAAACCCAGGTGAAGATGCTGAGCACCAGGACAATGGCTCACACTGATCTCGCCTGCCCAGGAGTCCAGCCTAGGGAGGGGCAGGCTCACCAACTATCGAGTAACAGACGCTGAGGGAAGTAGGACAAATTCCAGCTGGGGTGGGAAGGAAACAGGCCTGGGCCCTGGGGGGGAGTTCTGCTCTCAGAGCCAGCTCTGGCCACAGAGAAGTTTAACATAAGCAGAACCCAAGATGGGATCTGAGGAGGAAGAAACGGACATCAGCCAGGCCTCACTGGACGTGCCTACAGGGCCTCAACAAGCCTTGGACACAAGCCAGTTCCTCACACTCATCCATGAAGAGAATGGTCACATCAGCTGTCAGAAAGCCATACAGACCACAGACTTGCTCGGAGCTCCTGGGCCCAGCTGGAGCCCACGGGGTCCTGGCAACTGCCTGTAAACTTCAATCAAATGAGACTTTTTCTTACAAGAGGGTCTGTGGCTTTTGGCAGATTCTCAAAGGGCCCAGATCCGTAAATGAATTAAGAACTACCAGTCTAAACCTAAAAAAGAAAGGGGACCAAGACAAGACACATGGGGCAGAAGGTCAAAAGAACAGACACAACAGACAGGAAAGATGGGGACAGATGGAACCCGAACAGACCAGAGAAGGACGGGAACAAAGTGAACAGACGGGACAGAAAGGATGGACACGGTCAGATGGGAGCAGCAACAAAACAGGTCAGGACCTCCATGTCAGCCAGCACTCGGGTGCCGAGGACTGCTGAGGAAGCTGCCCTTGACACAGATGCCACAGTCCTGCACGCAAGGCACAATGTGGCCCAGGGCCAGGCACTCAGGCACGGCGGGCAGTACCTCCTCCCTCTGTCTAGCACTTGCCTCCCCACTGCTACAGGCCCTGCCACCCTCCCGCTCCTGGTGCTCCTGCCCAGGGCAGAGAGGAATGCACAGACCAGAGACAGATGGGGGACGGGATGGATGGTGTAGGACAGGGGAAGGATGAAGGTAAGGACAGATAGGCACAAATGGACATCCAGGAACAGAAACACATGTCTGTCTGAATCGGCTGTTCTTGGTCTGGGGCCCATGAAGGATCACCAGGGGCCATCAGGGGCCACAGGTGGGCTGTACATGTCCACACCTCCCTTCAGGTTCTTCAGGAGGATCCCGGCAAAGTCAAGAACCACTGTGGTACTGGCCAAAGATCTGAAGCCTACAGGGGGAAAGTGCACAGACCCTCCGAGTGCCCACAGGTGAGAACCCGCAGGTTCCTCTAACACCCCTTCTACCAGGGTTTTCTAAACCCTTCTGTGATCCCAGAAGTCTTTGCCCAAACTCACTCCTGCTGAACACACTGAGCATCCAATTAAACAGCTCCGACACCTCTCCATCCACAAGGCCCCCTGCACAGCCTCACCTTGGTGCGCCCGTTGATGATGTAGCCACCCAGCCGCCCAGCACAGTGCCGGATTACCGCATCCACATGCGCCATGAGGGCACCGATGCTCCGGCAGCCTGGCTCATGGCCTTCTACCCAAGCAATCTGGTCCCCACGGATGCTTCGTGGTGGGATAGCCCGCTGGCTCACGAGCTGCCCATCACATAGGCGCCCGCCTCGCTTAAGGGCCTCCACTTCAGCCAGCACCCGACCACACAGTGCTGCCCCCAGGAAGCTGTCCTTGACGCAGATGCCGTAGTACCGCATACAGGGCACAATGTAGTCCAGGGCCAGGCGCTCATGTGTGGCGGGCAGCGCCTCTGCCCTCAGCCCGGCACTTGCCTCACCGCTGCCACTGCCACAGGCCCTGCCACCTTCCTCCTCTGCCTCCTGGTGCTCCTGCCTGGCCCAGGGCCGTTTGTTGGGTGCAGGGGCATCCCCACCATCCTCTGCCCACTTCCGCTTTGGGGCCTCAGGCCGGGCACCCTGAGCCGCCAGTCGCTGGCACCCCTTGGTGACTAGTGCCGCAGCGCCTTCACTCCGCAGTGGCCGCAGCTCACCGCCATCCTGCCCGCCGAAGCCCTCCCTCAGACAGCTGGTCGAGGTGGAGGTGGCTGTGGCTCTGGGGGTCCCACTTCCTGCTGAGGCCTCACCAGATGCTCCTGGACAGTGGTAGGTGGGCAGCAGGGGACAGGGCAGGTAACTCTCCACCCCCATCCTGGCCCGGCCAGGCTCCAAGGGCTCAGGTGCAGACCCCGGCAACTGAGGGAGAGCCTGACTCAGGGGCTTTGGCTGGCACGGGCTGTCCATGGCAGCGGCGTCTTCATCCCCCGGGCATGGAGCACACGGCCCAGGCCCATGGTGCCACCCTCCTCCACCACCTCCTCCTCCACTGATGCAGCCGGGGGCCGGGGCAGCTGGGTCTGGTGTGGGTCAGGATGAGGCAAGGCTGGGACTCTTCCTGTGTCCTAGAAGTGCTAGTTGGTCCCCGAGTCCTCTGCTGTCCCTAGAGGCTTGGGAAGGGACCGGTCAGAGTGGCTGGAGAAAGAGAGAAAAAGGAATGTGAGGGGCTTCACAGAGGCAGAGAGGGGGGCATGATAGGAGCAGAAGACAACCAGGGCCGACTTGGAGAGAGGGAGCTCAACTGAGGGGGAGACCCTGAGAATTCAGGGGGTAGGGACTGGTGACAAGAGGAGTTTTGGGAGGGTAGCTGGAGGAAAGGAGCTGGTTAGATGACCCAACGACAGAGGTCTGGGATGGAGGCCAAGGAAGAGAGTATCCTTAGACCAACAGGGAAGAGGGAGGAGATCTAAGTAATAGTGGAAGAGTGGGGAGCGGGAAGGACCCACCTGGAGGTTCCATGGAGACACAGAGAGAATGGGGTCTCCAGAGGGACAGAGGAAATGAGGGGGAGTCTAGAGACAAAGGGAATTAGGGGCCCAGAGACAGAAAAACAGACCGGAGGGAAGCTTGGGGGCTGGGCCTGGGACTGCCAGACAGAACGGGGTGGAGGGGTCGACCTGAGTCCAATGGGAGGAAGCCTGCTGGGGCAGACATACACTCGGACGGAAGGGAGGTCCAGAGACAGACGGACCAACGGAAGAGGGCCTCGGGAGAAGGGTGCATAGCAACTGAGGGAAGGAAGGACGAGGGATTCACGCACCCGGAGTCAGGACGAGAAAAACGAGACCCTCTCCCAACTCCGTTGGGTGTGGGCCCAGAGGCCCTAGGGGCGCCGCAGGAGGCGGAGACCGGGCTAAGGGGCCGCTCTGACTCCGTGCCCCTCCCCTCGCCCTCCACCAGCACGCGCTTCCCGCTCCCACCCCAATCCCCGCAACCGCCCGCACCCAACGTGCCCGGCGCGCGCCCTCTTCCCTGCCCCACCCCCACCCTCTTTTCCCAGGGTCGCGAGGGTCTGTCACGGTGTGCCGCGACGTGCGCCCCACACCTCTCCTAGCTCGCGCCACCCCTCTGGCTCCGGCTCCTTTCCCTCTCTGCTCCCTTTCCCCGCCGCGTTCTCCTCACCAAGCTTTTTCCTCCGGCCGCGACGCCGCCGCTTATGCCAGCCGCCCTGCGCCGCACAGCGCGCCATACCCCGCCCCCACCGCCCGCAGCGCTCCGCCCCCGCCTCGCCCGGTGGGCACGTGACAGCACCCAGGCCTAGGAGAGGGAGCGTGCGCAGGCGTGAGCCACGCGGGGCGGGGCGAGGACTTTCAGATCACCCTTCCCCCTCCAAAAGGGGTTTCCGACGCTTACGCGAGGCTCATTTGCATCCTTAGCTCCGCCCCTTTGGCGCGGGAGGAGGGACGCAATTAGGAAGGGCGGGATCAGGGAGAGGGTGTTTCTGCGCGCGTTATGCAAAGCAATGTGGGAGGTGTATGCAAATGAGTTGTTTACTGCAGGCTCTCTCCTTAAGAGCCAAGATTGCTGCGGGAAGACCGGTGGGAGAGGGGTGTAAATTATTTCATATGCATGAGGAGCTCCGCCCTGTATTCCAAGAATAAACTAAAAAACCCACTGCGCTCCTGTGGATTCTGTCTCACAGCGAACCTATAGGACAGAGTAGAACTGCCTCATAGAGGCATTTTAGGGAGAAAAGAGGCAGACTTGTTTCCAAAGATTTACAGCCTGGGAAACGCTATGTGGCGCTTCTACTCTGCCCTACAGGGTCCATATGACTGAGTCCGAATCAACTGGATAGCAGGAGTTCAGTGGAATCTTTATGGACGCACATTGCCACATCTTTTTTCCACAGAGTGGCTGGTGGGTTCAAACCACCAACCTTTCAATTAGCAGCCGAGCTCATTTGCCACCGCGCCACCAGAGCTGTTTAGTCCAATAGGGATGAGAAACTGGGAAAATGCACAGTTAGTTGGACATGTATTTAAATTAGCACAGCAATCGGCAATCTGCGTTAAGTGCTTTTTATAAGGGAGAATATGAAACGTCCGCAAGGGAAAGCCGACTAGAAGAGTTATGCAAATATTTCCTCGGCTTGACCAGCCCCCGCCTTGCCCCCTGGGGACAGACTCAGAATAAACAACCTGGGAGAACACCATACCAGTGTAGCTAATACTTTCCCCAGACCAGCCTCATTTTTCTAGGAGCCCGGTGGGGGACCAGGCCTGGGGGGCTATGCAGATGATTGATTTACATGCTCCGCCCCCTCACCTACGCCCAGGCGGAGCTGGGTTAGGGGTCGCCGTGGCCTCCAGCCTGTAGGTTTAGGCTCGGCTAAGGCCGACTTGGAGAAGCTGGGAGTAGCCTCAGAAGCCTGCACTGTGCCTGGGAGGTCACCAAACACAAGCAGGTTCGCCTACGTGGGTATCGGAGGGTCCCAGATACACACAAGTCAGGGATGCACAAAGGCCCACATGGTACCCAGGGGCACACACAGGCTCCCTGGTCACACAGGTCTATTAAAAAAAAAACCTCACTGCCATAGAGTCAATTCCAACTTACGGTGACTCCTCCTTGTGTTTCTGAGGCAGTATCTCTGTGGAAGTAGATTGCCCAGGCTTCTTTCCAAGGAGTGGCTAGTGGGTTTGAACCGCCAGTCTTCTAGTTAGCAGGCAAATGCCTTAGGCACTAGGCCACCACAGCTCCCCACAGGTGTATAAAGGGAGCAAATCCACCAAAGACACATGCAGACCTCAGGGACACAAAAAAGTCACCCACACAAGAGTCAGACACTGCCTCACACTCAGGCATCAGACATAAATAGGTATCACGGGCAGAGAGTGGGCCAAGTTCTTATTTCCTCGCCTTGGTGTCACAAACAACTTCATCGATACAATCACAATCACTGAGGGCAATAAAACAGCAAGTGTCACCCACACAGGCACTGGAAACACTCATGCACACGTGTCACAAACCCAGGAACATCAGTGTGACCCACTTGAGCCTCACACACAGTCACAAAGTTTTCACACGGTAACAAACCCCCTCCCTCCCATAGCAGCCACCTGAGCCTGAGACATGCTGTACCCCTCGGTGTATCCATACCATGTCCAATCCAGACAAATGGCCCCCAAACCTCATGACAGACCCAACTCTTCCATCAAGGACCTCTTCGGGTTCCCCGCCATCCCCAAAATAAGGGAGGCCAAGACACAGGTGTAGACAATGCTTTATGGGCGTGGGGTGAGGATGGGACAGGCCTCCAGGTAATAAATAACACGGACTCGCAACAGCAGGGCCAGGCGGGGAGTTGGGGCCACGTGGCCCTGGTCTCAGGCTTTGGGAGCTCCTGGGGCATGATTAAGGGTTAGCCAAGACAGAGGCGGCAGCAGCAGGTAGGGGTTCCCCCAAACCCATGGCTCAGTCTTACCCCACCTCCAGGCCCCACCAGGCCAGGGAAGGGGCACGTGTTGTGGGGCAGCTTCTGTGGGGCCAGGGCAGGTGGGGGGCACAGCCTCCCAGGGCCGGGGTCTGGGCCCCAGCCAGAAGGGCAGGGCTGGTCCTGGAGAACAGGTGAGCTGAAAGAGAAGGACATAGTAAACTGAGGGGTGCTGGGTCTCATTTCTGGATCCCTTCCTAGCCTCCTGTTTCTTTCTGTCCAGCCTTTTCTCTTCCTCCCAGAGGTTCTATGAAATCTGTCCTCTGACTTTCTGTCTCTCTTCCGCTGTTTATTTCAGGGTCTCACACTCTCTGGAGTCCCTAGCTGTGCAAACAATTAACACATTTGGCTCATAACCAAAAGGTTGAAGGTTCAAATCTACCTAGAGGCACCTTGGAAGAGCTGGTGATCTACTTCCAAAAAAAAAAAAAAAATTAGCCAGTGCAAACCTGATGGGGCCCAGTTCTACTCTGACACACTTGAGGTTGCCATGAGTCGGAACTGACTCCATGGCAACCAGTTTCTCTCAAGTACCTCCATGTCTGGATGCCCAGACTCTGAGGGCTGGGTGCCAGCAGAAGGGCAAGGCTACATCCCTTATCCTCTCCTTTGTACCCCGCTTTGTTTCTGGACTTCCCTGATTCTGGGTCTCATTCCAGTATTTTCCAAACTGAGGAGAAACAGGGTAGCAGTTCTCACTTTGGCTATGTACAGCGGTACCTGAGAACTTCCAGAAATCCAACTCTCACTTCAGCTACCCAGGGGTGAAGCTGGGAATCAGTATGTTAAAGCCCCCAGGTGACTCTAATGGGCAGCACTGCATTAGAGGATTAGGAAACCAGCGTGGTGCACCTGGAGCTGTTTTCCCGTTTTTGTTTTTAATTGAAATAAAGTAGAATAGAAAACATCAGAGTGAATCAAGGAGAATATTGATCCACAGAGACAGCAGATCGGTGGTTGTCAGGGGCTGGCGGGAAGGGGAGGGAGGAGTGACCGTTTAACGGGCCTGGGGTTTTCTTTTGGAGGTGATGTACACATTTTGGAACTGGACAAGGGCAGTAGTTACACAAGATTGTGAATGAACTAAATGCCACTGAACTGTACACTTTCAAATGGTTAATTTTAAGTTACATGACTTTCATCTCAAATTACAAAAATAAAAGAATATTGGTACCAGGGAAATATGTGGTTTAGTTTTTTGTGTGTGTATGTGTATGATTGTAATAGACCAACACGTAGAAGGTTATCCACCTGCAGAATGCAGTCACCAAAGCTCAAGGAAGTCCTGTCTTATTACATCTGATTTCACTGAGAACAAACCCTGAAAGACTCTATGCTATGCACTGAGGTCAACAGCATACCCTGTCCACTTCTGCGTAGCCCAGTGTCTCCAGTGATGGGTAATCAAAGAAAAATGACAAAGAACTCAAGTGTTTACTAAAGGTTGGGCTCTGTCCTAAGCACTTCTCGTCAATTAACTTATTTCACCTTTGCAGCAACCATAGGAGGTAGGTACTATGATGAACCCCATTTGACAGATAAGGAAACTGAGGCCCAGAGAAGTGAAATAATTCACCCAGAGTCACACAGCTAGAAGTGACAGAGTTGGGGATTTACATGCAGGCAGCCAGGCTCCCCTCTGGTAGAGAAGTTCTCACTTTGGGCACACACAGTGGCCAAACCCATTATAGAAGACAAACACCATACCAGTAATAAAGATCCAGGATACTGAGCTGACCACCCACCACCCGTCTGCCAGCTTGTCATCCTGCGGTGGCTTGCGTGTTGCTGGAAACTATGCCACCAGTATTTCTCAAATACCAGCAGGGTCACCCATGAGGAAGGGGTTTCAGCAGAGCTTCCAGATCAAGATGGCGTAGATAGAAAGGCCTGGTGATCTGCTTTCAGAAATGAGCCAATGGATCCTACAGCTCACACAACAGAACAGTGTCCAAGTCACTCACTTCACACACGTCATCAGGTGAGATCACTGAGAAGAACGTTGTATTGGTGAGGGAGAGGCACAAGGGTGAGGGAGACGCTCAGTGAGATGGACTGGCACAGTGGCTGCAAAGATGGCCTTGAACATGCTGGTGACTGTCAAGATGACGCAAGGCCGGGTGACGTTTCACTCACTCTGCTGGACACACAGTCAGAGTCAACTCGACAGCAGCTAGCTATCGCTCTATCTGCTCCGTGTGTGGCTCAAACAGTTAAGTGCTCAACTACTAGCTGAAAGTTGGCCGTTCAAACCCACTCAGACATGCCTTGGGTAGCAGGTCTGGGTATCTGCTTCTCAAAGCTCACAGCCTTGGAAACCCTGTGGGGCACTTCTGATTTGCACACACGGGGTTGCCTGAGTCAAGCTGACTCGCTGGCAACTAACAGTAACAATAACTAACAATAACAACAACTGTCTATCTGGAGCTGAATGTTGATAAAAAAGGAAAGAGGGGTTGTGAGACTACCCAGCGGGGAGAAGGAACCCTTTCCGGGAGGCCAGCAAAGGTTTCCTGAGGGAAGGGTCATCTCAGCAGAGACCAGAAGAATGAGAATTGGCTCAAGAAAGGATGTAGGATAACATACTACACAAAAACATTGTTCTACATCCTACTTTGGTGAGTAGTGACTGGGGTCTTAAAAGCTTGCAAGCGGCCATCTAGATGCAATGATAGATCTCTCCTCATCTGGAGCGAAGAGTGAACAAAACCAAAGACACAGGGAAACAATTACTCCAAAGAACTAGTGGAACATATGAACCTCAGCCTAAATTACTGAGACCAGAAGAACTGGATGGTGCCCAGCTACCACTGTCAACCACTTGGAAAGGGATCAGTACAGGAGATCCTGGATAGCATAGGAGAACAATGCAGAACAAAACTCAAAATCATAGAAAAGACCAGATTTACTGGTCTGATAGAGAGCCCGGTGAGACCCCCAAGACTATGGTCCTTAATTACCCTTCAAGTCTGGAATTGAACTCATTCCTGTGGCTTCCAGCCAAACAACAGCCAGGTATGTAGGGTGAACATTTACATGAGGTAAATACACTCCTTAGAGTGACCAATCATGGGAGAACAGAAGGGCAGTCTTTGCACAGGGAGATCACTCAGGGGGCAGGAATGCATAGGAAAGAAGGACACAGGGAGAGGTGACTACAGGGAGGAAGTGGGAAGAGAGCTGTTACATTGTGGGAAATTGCAGTCAGTGTCAGGAAACAAAATGTGTATGAACTGCTGGATGGAATATGAATTTGCTCTGTAAACTTCCACCAAATGACAATAAAAATTAAAAAAAAGAAAAATGAAAGGAAGGATGCAGGAGGATAACAGCCAGCCAAGTACCCGCAGGTGCAGAGGCATGGGAGGGAGGTAGAGAGTGCTGCCAAAGGACTCATCCTCGATTCTTCTCACTCCCTCTCTCCAACCCAGTCCATCAGGAAATCATGTTGGTCATGCTTGTAAAGTACATCGCAGTCTAACCACTTCTGCCCATGACCACTCGGGAGCTGGTCAGGGGCCCCAGGGGAAGGGAGACAATGAAGTACAAAGGAGAGAATGAGGGAGACACTCTCCCAGTCAGAGGGGTGGGGAAGGGCCAGGGTCTCACAGGCAAGTCGAGGAGCTTACACTGAGCATGAGGGAACAAACAAGGCTTCCTGGACGGGGCAGGACTGGAGGAGGATGGGAGAAGGTTATTGGATGTTATGGATTGAATTGTGTCCCTCAAAAAGATATGCTGAAGAAACATTCAACAATAGGTATGAATGGACAGAAGAGAGCATAAGTGAACTAGAAGACACAGTAACTGAACTCAAGTTTTAAGAAGGAAAAAACAGAAGAAAGGAAGAAAGCAAACAAAGCCAAATGAAAACGTGGGATTCAATCAAGAAATCCAACCTCAGGATTTTTAGAATTCCAGACCGACAGTAGGTAAAAAAGGCGGAGAAAGAATTTTCCACGAGATAATCGTAGAGAATTTCCCAGAGCTGAATAAGGAATTGAACCTGCAAACCCAGGGAGTTAGACAAACTCCAAGTGTAAGGAATAGAAAGAAGTCCACAGCATTACACATTGTAAGTAAATTACTGAAAACCAAAGACAAGGAGAAGAGTCTGAAACCAGCAAAAGAAAAGCACAATCTAACACATAAGGGTCCTGCATAAGAATCAGTGCAGATTTCTCTGGAAACCCTGGAGGCAAGAAGACAATGGAGAAACACATATGAAGCAGGAAAGGAAAATAACTGTCCTTTCCTTTTACCCACCAAAATTATTTTTAAAAAAAGTGAGAGGATAATCAAGACATCACCATATAAACAGAAGCTCTGGGAATTGTAACCCCACACCTGCTCTGTGAAGATTGCTTAAGGGAGTTCTTCAGATGGAAAGGAAAGAACACAGACAAATACTCGAATATGCACATGGGAAAGGCGGCGGGGAGGGGCGGGGAGCACGATCTCCAATAAAGGTAATGACATGGCAAATATAAGGACCAAGGACATCGTCCTTTCAGGGAGTAAACTTCATAGTTGAGTTCCTCAAGTGATACAACATCAAATGTATAAGAAATAAGTACATACATACACGAGTAAGTGTAGCTGTAGGGTGTATAATGATGTAACTGAATACGAACCAACAGAAAGGAGAAGGAAGAGCAAAACAGAACAGTTTTTCTATGTTATTTGTTGTCTGTACATGAAATGTGGCAGCACACTGAAATACGCTGCTGCAATGGTAAGTTGTTCAATGGAATATTTACAGTAAATACTTTGAAGGTATTTTTAAAAAAATACACAGAAGGGAAAAAGAACAAATCAAAAAGACTCAACACAAAAAAAGCAGTTAAACACAAACGGTAACAGAAAAATAGGCATAATGGGATAAAGAAAACAGAATACACACAAAAAACAATCAGCAAAATGAATGCAGTAGGTACTTCACTCAGTTAATTATCTACAGTTAATCAGCTACAATGTAATAGCCTAAATTCTCCATTTGAATAACAGAGAGTAACAGAATAGATTCAAAAAAAAAAAGCATGATACATCCTTATGGTGCCCACAAGAGACATACTTTAAACACAAGGATACAAACAAATTGAAATTAACAGTACAGAAAAAATTACACCATGTATCTTGGTTATCTAGTGTTGCCATAACAGTAATGCTACAAGTGGAGGGCTTTAACAAATAGAACTTAATTCACTCCGTTTAGGAGGCTAGAAGTCTGAATGCAGAGAGCTAGTTCAGGGAAAGGCTTTCGCTCTCTGCCGGCCCTGAGGAAAGGTCCTTTTCTCCTCTCAACCTCTGCAGCCCAGTGAATCTTCCCTTGGGTCTAGGAGGTTCTCAGCCCAGGGACCAAAAGATGTGCTCTGCTCCAGGCTCTTCTTTCTTGGTGGGAGTCAGGTTCCCCCCACTCTCTCTCCTTTCATATCTTTTAAGATAAAAGGCGTGACTCAAGCAAGGGAATGACCTGAGTAAGGGCGTGACTAAGTACTTGAGTAAGGGTGGGATTTGAGTCACACCCTCTTGTTAGGCTGTGACTCAAGATACAACCCACCCTAATTATGCCTCAGTCACATATAGATCACAAAATGGAGGATAATTACATCAGAGCACACAACGTGCAACTAATGAATCATGGCTTAGCCAGGCTGACATATTTTGGGGGGATACAATTAAATCCATGACATCATATAACTAGTAATCAAAAAAGAGAAGAAGTGGCCATACTGATATCAGATACGACTGACTGTAAATCAGAATCTATTATAATAGATTGTGGTAGTTAAGGTTGTCAACTTGCTGGGCCTGGTTGAGTGGTTAGGCAGCTGGTGGTAGTTATTACCCGTGACAAGACTGGCAATCAGTTCCAGGGTGGGATCTACCACAAGCAGCTGAGTAGCTGTCTTTGGAATGTGGTCTGCTTCCTGTATATAAGAAGCAGCTTTGGGAATGGTCTCTAGCTGATAGCATGATTGAACCCTGTATATAGCCATGTCATTGTTCAGCAGCCTGCTATACTCTGCTGACCTTGGGACTTACAATGGACTTAAGTTAATGACCTGTTGTGTGGTTTGGTAACATCGGGACTGTGCCTTTTTACTTGGCAGCCTTGGGCTTGGCAGCCTCAGCAGCCAGCAGCTGTCTGAGTGAAGAAATGCCTCTAGCTCCAGTGGGCCGGGAGCAGGAGGCAGAGCTGGACCCCAAGGTTGAGGGGCTTTCACCCAGCCCCCAGAGCCTGGCACTTTGAACTTGGACTTAAAGCCTCCAAACTGTA
>NW_006921686.1:9131380-9140272 GCF_000298275.1 Orycteropus afer afer
CCCACTGCTGTTGCACTGATTCCGACTCATACACTATAAGACAGGATAAAACTGTCCCATAGGGTTTCCAAGGTTGTAGTCTTTATGGAAGCCGACTGCTACATCTTTCTCTCACAGAGTGACTGGTGGTTCAAAACGCTGACCTGTCAGCGAGCAGCCATCAACCACTGTGCCACCAGGGCTCCTCTTACCTAATAAAAAGGTCAACTCATCAAGAAGACACAACAGTTCTAAACACATACGCACCTAACATCACTGTTCCAAAATATAGGAAACTCATGCTGACTGTTATGAAAGGAGCAACAGAGACTCCAAAATAACAGTTGGGGACTTCAACACACCACTTTCAAGTCTGGACAGACCATCTGAAAACAAGGTCAGTAAGGACATCGAGGCCTTAAATAGTACCATAAGCCAATCAGATCAAATACACATATACCCAACACTCCATTCATCAGAGGAACAATACACATTTTTCTCCTGTACAGATGGATCATTTTCCAGAATAGACCATATGCTAGGCCACAAAACAAGTCTCAAAAAATTTTAAAAGGCTGAAATTATGCAAAATATCTTCTCTGATCATAAAGGAATAATTTAGAAATTAATAGTAAAAGCAAAACTCAGAAACACACAAGTCCATGGAAATTAAACAATACACTATTAAATAACTGTTGAGTCAAAGAAGAAATCAAGAATGAAATAAAAATTAAAAAAAAAAAACACCCTAGAGATAAATTAAGTGAAAATACATCATACCAAACTTACAGGATGCAGTGAAGGCAGTCCTCGGAGGAAAATCACAGCAATAAATAAATAACATTTAATAAATGTCTACATTTAAAAAAGGAAGAAAGAGAGAAAGAGAAAATTCGCCAACAAAGAGTCTAACTCCACAGCTTGAGGAACTAGAAAACTAAAAACAAATTAAACCTAAAGCTTTAAGAAGGAAAGAAATAATAAAGATCAGTGCAGAGGTGAGTGAAATAGAGAACAGAAAATCAGTAGAGAGAATCAGCAAATCCAGAAGTTGGTTCTTTGAAAAGATTGATGAAATTAACAAACTGCTTACTAAGATGACAAAGAAAGAAAGAGAGGAGATGCAAACATCCAAGGTAAGAAATTAAACTAGAGACATTAAAATGGACCCAACTGAAGTAAAAAGGACAGTAACAGAACACTATGAACAACCACACTCCAATAAAATGGACAAATTCCTAGAAGCACACAACTTACTTACTGACTCAAAAGAAGTAGAAAACCTCAACAGATTTGTAACAAGAGAAGAGACTGAATCAATAATACAAAGCCTCCCACCAAAGAAAAGCCCAGGCCCAGATGACATCACAGGGGAATTCTACTGAACACTTACAGAAGAACTGACACCAATCCTGTTCAAACTCTTCCAAAAAAATAGAAGAAGGCTTCTTTCTATGAAGCCAGCATTATCGTGGTACAAAGCCAAATACAGACACCACAAGAAAAAACAAAAACTACAGAACAATAACCCTTATGAATACAGATGCCAAAACTCTCAATAAAATATTAGCAAATATAATCCAATAGCATATTAGAAGAATTATACATCACGAACTAGGATTTATTCCAGAAATGCAAGGTTGATTCCACATTAGAAAAACTGTCAACGTGGTACACCACATTAATAGAACAAAGGATTAAAACTCTTAACAAGACAGGAATAAAAGGGAAGTATCTCAACATGATTGAGGGCATTTCTAAAAAACCAACAATGTTGTTGTTGTTGTTAAGTGCCGTCGAGTCATTTCCGACTCATAGCGACCCCATGCACAGCAGAACGAAACACTGCCCGATCCCGCGCCAGCCCCACAATCCCTGCTATACTTGATCCCATCATCGCAGCCACCGTATCAATCCATCTTGTTGAAGGCCTCCCCCTCTTAAAAAAACTAACAATAGCCAACATTATACTCAACGGAGAAAGATCAAGAACTTTCCCCTGGAACACAGGGACAAGACAAGGATGCCCACTCTCACCACTCCTATTCAACATTGTACTGGAAGCCCTAGCCAGAGCAATAAGGCAGGAAAAAGAAATAAAAAGTAACCAGATTAGAAAGGAAGAGGTAAAACTACCTCTATTCACAGATGATATGATCCTACATATAGCAAATCCCAAAAAATCTTCCAAAAAGCTTCCAGAACTAGTAAAAGAATTAAGCAAAGTTGCAGGATACAAGGTCAACACAGAAAAATCAGTTGGGTTTCTATACAACAGCAATGAGAAATCTGAAAACGAGATTAAGAAAACAACTCCATTTAAAATAGCATCTAAGAAAAACAAAATATCTAGAAATAAATTTACCAATGGATGTGAAAGACTTACACAATGAAAATTTTATAACATCTTTGAAAGAAACTAAAGACCTAAACAGATGGAAAGATATTCTGTGCTCATGGACTGGAAGACTCAGTGTGTCAGGATGTCACTACTACCCAAAGCAATCTATAGATGCAATACAATCCCAATGAAAATTCCTACAACATTCTTTACAAAAGTGGAAAAACTAATCCTCGATTTTATATGGAAAGACAAGAGACTCTCATTGGCCAAAGCAATTCTGAAGAAGAACAAAATGGGAGGCCTGACACTTAACTGACTTCAAAACTTATTACATAGCTACAGTAATCAAAACAGCCTGGTTTGATGACACATAGACCAATGGAATAGAATTGAAAATCCAGAAATAAATCCAAATCTCTATGGTCAATTGATTTTCGACAAGGGAGCCAAATCCATTCAACAGAGAAAGAACAGTCTCTTCAAGACGGTGCTGACAAAACTGGATTTCCATGTGCAGAAAATGACACAAGCTCTCCACCTCATGCCATACACAAAATAATTAAAAAGGAATCAGTGACCTAAGTGTTAAATATAAAACCATAAAGTCCTTAGAAGAAAATATAGGAGCAAAGCTTTGAGACCTAGTTTTTTCAATGATACATCATCAAACACAAAGAATTTCTCAGCAACAGATAATAAAATAAGTAACTGGGACCTCATAAAAGTTAAATAGTCATCAAAAGATTTTATCAACAGAGTAAAGACAACACATAGACTGGGAAAAAATCTTTGAAAATGAAATAACTGATAAGGGTCTAATATCTAAACTATGTAGAAATTTCTACAACGTAACAACAAAAAGAGAAATAACCCAAACAGAAATTGGGCAAAGGACATGAACAGACACTTCACCAAAGAGGATATTCAAACGGCTAACAGAGATGCTCTACGATGCTCAACGTCATTACCCATCAGAGAACTACAAATTCAAACCACAAGGAGGCATCATTTCTCTCCTACTAGGATGGTTAAAGGAGCTCTGGTAGTGTAGTGCCTAAGGCACTTGACTGCTAACCAGAAGGCTGGCGATTCAAAGCCACCAGCCACTCCTCGGAAGGAAGGTTGGGCAATCTACTTCTGTAGTGACACTGCCTCAGAAACCCAAGGAGGGGTCGCTATGAGTCAGGTCCAACTCAACGGCAGATAACAACAACAACAACAAGAATAGTTAAAAGGACCTCTAGTGGCATAGTGCCAAAGGCATTTGACTGCCAGCCAGAAGGTTGGCAGTTCAAACCCACCAGCCACTCCTCAGAAGGAGGACTGGCCAATCTACTTCCATAGAGATGTTGTTGTGGGTGTTGTTATGTGCCCTCGAGTTGGACTCGACTCATAGCGACCCCTCCTTGGCTTTCCGAGGCAGTATCGCTACGGAAGTAGATTGCCCCATCTTCCTTCCGAGGACTGGCTGGTGGGTTTGAACCGCCAGCCTTCTGGTTAGCAGTCAAGTGCTAGAGATAGCACCTCGGAAACACAAGGAGGTCACCATGAGTTGGAATCGATTTGATGGCAGTGAGTTTGGTTTGGTTTGGTTTTAGGATGGTTAAGGAGTTATGGTAGTGCAGTACCTAAGGCATTTGACTGCTAACTGAAGGTTGGTAGTTGAAACCCACTAGCCACTCCTTGGAAGGAAGATGGGACAATCTACTTCCGTAAAGATCTACCACCTCAGAAACCCAATGGGGGTTGCTATGAGTCAGAATCAACTCAAAGGCAGTGGAAGGATAGCTAAGATTTTTTAAAAAAACAGAAAATAACAAATGTTGGAGGGATGAACAGAAATTAGAACACTTGTCCATTGCTAGTGGGAATGCAAAATGGTACAGTCATTGTGGAAAACAATCCAGCATTTCCTCAAAAACTGGGCATATGATTAGAGGTAGAGCTGCCATATAATCCAGCAATTCCACTCCAAGGTATAAACCCTAGGGATCCAACAGAACTGACATGAACAGACATATGCACACCTCTGCTCACAACAGTTGAGCTCTGGTGATGTAGTACCTAAGGCATCTGACTGCTAACCGTAAGGCTGGAGGTCCAAACCCACCAACCACTCCTCAGAAGGAAGATTGGGCAATCTACTTCCATAGTGATACCACCTCGGAAACCCAAGGAGGGTCGCTATGAGTTGGATTTGACTCAACGGCAGTGAGTTTGGTTTTTTGGTTTTCGGTTCACAACAGCACTACTCACAAAAAAAGATAGAAACAACCTAAGTGCCCATTAATGGATGGATGGATAAGTAAAACATGGTATAGACATATAATGGAATACTACTAAGTGAAAAGGAAAAATTAGTTTCCAAAACACCTTAAAACATGGATGAAACTGAAGGATATAATGCTGAGCAAAGTAAGTCAATCACAAAAGAATAAATACTATAAGATCTCACTTTAGTAAACTGACATGAACAGGTAAATGTACGGAAACTAATGTCCATTAGTAGTTATCAGGGGTAAGGACTGGAGAGGAAGATTCACTCTCCACATAGTTTGTTGTTGTCCTCAGGGGCCATTGAGTCATCTCCGACTCATAGTGACCCTATGTACAGCAGAAAGAAACACTGCCCGGTCCTGGTTCCCTGCCAACCTCACAAACCCTACCATACCAGAGCCCATCACTGCAGCCACTGTGTCGATCCATCTTGTTGAGGGCCTTCCCCTCTTTTGTTTCATTGACCCTCCACTTCACCAAGCATGATATCCTTCTCCAGAGAATGGTCCCTTCTGACAACATGACCAAATAGGTGACACGAAGTCTAGCCATTCTCACTTCCAAGTTGCATTCTGGCTGCGCTTCTTCCAGGGCAGACTTGTTAGTTCTTTTAGCAGTCCACGGCACTTCCAGCACTCTTCACCAACACCTTAAACGTATCAATTCTTCTTCGGTCTTCCTTATTCATTGTCCAGCTCTCACACGCATATAAGGCAATTGAAAATACTATGGCTCAGGTAAGGTGCATCTTAGTCTTCAAGGAGACATTTTTTGCTCTTCAGCACTTGAAAGAGGTCTTTTGCAACAGATTTGCCCAATGCAATACATCTTCTGATGTCCTGACTTCTGCTTCTATTGGCATTGATTGTAGACCAAGTAATACGAAATCTTTGACAACTTCAATCTTTTTTCCATCCATTATGATGCTGCTTATTGGTTCAGTTGCAAGAATTTTTGTTTTCTTTCTATTGAGGTGCAGACTGAAGTCTTTAATTTTCATCAGTAAATGCTCCAAGTTATCTTCACTTTCAGCAAGCAAGTTGTGTCATCCACTTATCTCAGGTTGTTAATGAGCCTTCCCCCAATCCTGATGCCACATTCTTCTTCATACAGTCCAGCTTCTCGGATTATTTGCTCAGCATACAGATTGAACAAGTATGGTGAAAGGATGCAACCGTTACCCACTGCCTTCCTGATTTTAAACCATGGAGTATCCCCTTGCTCTGTTTGAACAACAGCCTCTTGGTCTGACATTAGCTATGATATCCCTCTCACATCTCCTTCTGAATCCAGCTTGCATTTCTGGAAGTTCTCTGTCTATATACTGCTGCAACCATTTTTCAATTATCCTCAGTAAGATTTTACTTGCGTGTGATATTAACGATATTGTTTGATAATTTCCACTTTCTATGGGATCACCTAGTGTACTGTAGATAGTAGACACTTGTTATTTCTGTGATGGGGAAGGTAACCTGAACGAGGGTAAATTGTGCACAGCTTGACGAAAGTAAACAATGTTACAAATATGTACACCAGAAAAAAGGAACTTTTGGTAAATGCTTTGGCATATATAATTTTGCAACAACAGCAACAATAACCAAAAAATATATATGAGGGTATATACATATGTATGTGAGGATGTGGAATGAAGGATATCATTGATGATGTCAGATGGATCTTGGCTAAAAGCAAAGAATACCAGAAAAATGTTTACTTGTGTTTTAGTGACTATGCAAAAGCATTTACTAAGTGGATCATAATAAATTATGGATAACATTGAGAAGAATGGGAATTCCAGAACACTTAATTGTACTCTTGAGGAACCTGTACATAGACCAGGAAGCTGTCATTTGAACTGAACAAAGAGATACGCATGGTTTAAAATCAAGAAGGCTGTGCCTCAGGGTTGTATCCTTTCATCACATTAGTTCAATCTGTATGTTGAGCAAGAATCTGAGAAGCTAGACTATATGAAAAACAATGCAGCATCAGGATTAGAGGAAGACTCATTAACAACCTGCAATATGCAGATGACACAACCTTGCTTTATGAAAGTGAAGATAACTTGAAGCGCTTACTGATGAACATTAAAGACTATAGTCTGCAGTACAGATTACAACTCAACATAAAGAGATATGTGGATGACACAGCTTGCTGGCTGAAAGTGAAGATGACTTGGAGTATTTACTGATGAAAATTAAAGACTTCAGTCTGCAGTAGGGATTGTTGTTGTTGTTGTTATGTGCCGTCGAGTCAAACCCGACTCATAGCGACCCCTCCTTGGGTTTCCGAGGCAGTATCACTACGGAAGTAGGATTGCCCAACCTTCCTTCCGAGGAGTGGCTGGTGGGTTTGAACCGCCAGCCATCTGGTTAGCAGGCAAGTGTCTTAGCCACTATGCTACCAGAGCTCCCTGCAGTAGGGATTACACCTCAATATAAAGAAAACAAAAATCCTCACAAATGGACCAATAAGCAGCATCACGATAAATGGAGAAAAGACTGAAGTTGTCAAAGATTTCATTTTACTTGGATCCACAATCAACACCCATGGAAGCAGCAGTCAAGAAATTAGACATACAAGAAAAGGTTTATATATTGAAAGAAACTTTCTTTGTTGGTTACCAGGGGTGGGAGGGGAGGGGAGGGAACACTGCAAAAAAAAAAAAAAAGCATTGACCCATGTCACTTTAGCATTTGTATTTCACTGTACATAAATTATATTTCAATAAAATGTTTTTTAAAAAAAGAAAGAAATCAGACATATTGCACTGGGCAAATGTGCTGCAGAAGACCTCTTTCAAGTGCTGAAGAGCAAAGATGTCACTTTAAAGACTAAGGTGCAACTAACCCAAACCATGCTATTTCAATCGCCTCATATGCATGTGAAAGCTGGACAGAAGGAAGACAGAAGAGTTGATGCTTTTGAATTGTGGTGTCAGTGAAGAATACTGAAAATACCATGGACTGCCAGAGAACTAACAAATCTGTCCAGGGAAGACGTGTAGCTGGAATGCTCCTTGGAAGCAAGAATGATCAGACTTCATCTCACCTACTTTGGTCATGTTGTCAGAAGGGACCATTCTCTGGAGAAGGATATCATGCTTGGTAAAGTGGAGGGTCAACGAGAAAGGGGAAGGTCCTCAATGAGATGGACTGACACAGTGGCTGCAATGATGGGCTCAGGTATAGCAGGGATTGTGAGGCTGGCACATGACTGGGCAGTTTTGTTCTGTTGCACACAGGGTCACTATGAGTTGCAGCTGATTTGACGGCACCTAACAATAACAACAACATGTATGCATGTAGGCATACATGCATAGATATGTGTACAAGTATATACAGATGCATACATACGTATATACACGTTTGTGTACATATACATATTAGAGCAAAGATGTCACTTTGAAGACTAAGGTTCTCTTCACCCAAAATATTTTCAGTCACCTCATATGCATGTGAAAGCCTGGACAACAAATCAGGAAGACTGAAGAAGAATTGATGCATTTGATTTATGGTGTTGGTGAAGAACACTGAACATACCGTGGACTGCCAGAACAAACCAGTCTCAGATGAAATACAGCCAGAGTACTCCTTAGAAGTGAGAATAAGAAGACTTCATCTCATATACTTTGGTCATGTTGTCAGGAGGGTCCAGTCCCTCAAGGACACCATGCTAGTTAAGGGCCAGAAAAAGAGGAAGACCCTCGAGGAGATGGGCTGACACAGTGATTGCACAAGGGGTTCAAGCACAGCAACTATTGTGAGGATGGTGCAGGACTGAGCAGTGCTTCATTCTGTTGTACATAAGGTCACTATGCGTCAGAACCAACTCAAGGGCACCTAACAGTAACAAGAACATATACGTTAATATATATGGTAAAGCACATGGAGGAGACCATTGTGGATACTTCTTAGCTATAACCGAACACCTCACAGGACTGGTTTTCTGAGTTTCAGACTCAGTACCATCATCTTGGGAACAACTCAATCAATTGGCATAAAGTTTATGTTCTACATCCTAGTTTGGGATAATCCACTACACAAAACATAATATACTACACAAAACAGTGTTCCACCTCCTACTTTGGCGAGTAGCAACTGGGATCTTAAAAGCTTGCAAGTACCCATCTCGATGCAACGATGGGTCTCTCCTTGTCCAGAGCAAAGAAGAATAAAGAAAACCAAAGATTCATGGAAACAATTAGTCCTAGCAACCAGTACACCATGCGATCCTCAGCCTATACGACTATGAGACCAGAAGAACTAGATGGTGCCTGGCTACCACTGTCA
>NW_006921686.1:9140662-9171978 GCF_000298275.1 Orycteropus afer afer
AATTGTGGTCAATGTCATGAGACAAAGTGTATGCGAACTGCTGTATGGAAAGTGAATTTGCTCTGTAAATTTTCACCCAAATCACAATAAAAAAATAAATAAATAAAATCATCTATATGAGACCAGTCAACAATTACTTTAAAACAAAGATGACAAGGTAAGGTGGCATGGAGACTAGATGAATGGAAAAGGAACAGCCAGAACGGAACTCATAAGGATGTTCATGCAGCATCGAGAACGGAATCCATGTCACTGAACAATGTATAAAAAAATTGTGGAACCTAAACTGCTATGCAAACCTTCACCAAAAACATAATAAAATATTATTTGAAAAAAAAAGAAGAAGAAGAAGAAGGTGGTATGGGGAAATTTAACATCCTTGTTGTATACAATGTACCTTGAAAATCTGGAACATTACGTGGAATTCATGTAATTCCGTGAGAAAAAAAAAGAAGAGGTAGATATGCTGAAATCTTAACCCTCATACTTAGGAATGTGACCATGTGGAAACAGGGTGTTGTAAGATGTGATCGTTTAGGTTAACACCAGGTCATACTGAAGTAGCATAGGTCCTAATCCTATGTGATTGTTGTCATTGTTATTTTGCCATCGAGTCGGCCCTGACTCATAGCGACCCCTCCTTGGGTTTCTGAGGCGGTATCACTATGGAAGTAGATTGCCCAACCTTCCTTCCAAAGAGTGGCTGGTGGGCTTGAACCGCCAACCTTCTGGTTAGCAGTCAAGTGCCTTAGGCACTACGCTACCAGAGCTCCTCCTATATGATCAGTGTCCTTATATTTCAGAATCTGTTGGTTAATAATTAGCCACTGTTGTTGTTTGCCATTGAGTCATTTCTGACTTATGACCACCCCATGTGTGCAGAATAGAACTGATCCACAGTGTTTTCTGGAAGTAGATACCTCTGTCTTCCAAGGTGCCTGTGTGTGGGTTCAAACCACCAAACTTTCAGCTAGTAGTCAAGTGTTTAATCACTTGTGCCACCAACTGGTTATATTAGTGTCCTTAGAAGAGAGACATAGACTGGACCGCCAGAACAAACCAGTCTCAGATGAAATACAGCCAGAGAACTCCTTTACTACAGGCAGAGGAAGGACACCACGTGGTACTACAGCTGCAAGTAAAGAAACACCTGGAGCTACCAGAGGCTGGAAACAGACCCTCCTTCAAGCATAAGAAGGAATCAACAAGGCTGACACCCTGATCTCAGACTCCCAACCTCCAGAACTGTGAGACAATATATGTTTTTCTTATAAGACACAGAAATTATAGCATTTTGTTACAGCAGCCCTAGGAAACCAATACACCAGGGAAGAGAGAGAAGAAAGAGTGCGCCTAGCAGAGGGAACAGCGTGTAAGGCCCAGAGAAACAGAAAGAATCTCAGTGTGTCTGACGCACTGGAGTCTGGGAGGTGGGGGGGGGGCGGTGCAAGCTGAAGTTGGTGAGCCTGGCAGGGGCCAGTCGCCATGGGGAGTTACCAAGCTAAGGAGCTCTTGGGAGCCATGGATGGTTTCAGCAGAGGAGGGACAGTGTCAAATTTGTGTTTTGGAAAGATCCCAGCAGCTGTATCAAGAGGGGTCAAGACTGGAGAAAGAGAGACCAGAGAGAACACGGAACTCATCCACTTCTCAACCCCCTCCTCTGTCCCTACCTGGTTGCGTACATCACGGTCTTTCACCTGAACTTTGCAGGAGCCTTCTCATTGGTCTCCCAGCCACCACCCCTTCCCCTGACAGTCTGTTTTCCACCTATCAGCCAAGGCCCATGAACACGTGAATCAAGCTATGACCCTTCCCTGCTCAGAACCCTCCCATGGCTCCCTCCCACTCAAAGTGAAAGCCTGAATCCTTCCAGTGGCCCCCGACTTCCCCTCCCAGCCGACCTCAGCTCCTGCTACTCCCCACCTGCATACATTCCAGCCACACTGGTGGCCTCCCTCTTCCTCATGCTGGCTTGGCCCTACCTCAGGCCTCTGCCCTGGCCGTTGCCTCTGCCTGGAGCACTTCCCCCAGAGCCTCACCTCCTTCTAGTCTTTGCTCAAGTGTCACCTCTTCAGTGAGGTCCTTCCTCATCATACTATTTAAATTCCACTCCTCCACCTTGCCACCCTTCCTTGTCCTGCTAATTTTTCTCCATAGCGCTTGTCTCCCAAATGCTGTAATTTGCTCAGGTATCTTATCGTCAGCAGACGAGGACAGGAATCATGGACCTGCTTTGCCCTCTGCTGCGCCCTCAGCACCCACCCTGAGCAGGGCCTGAACACAGGAGCATTCAATAAATACGTGAGGAGATGCAGGGGGAGTGCTGGAGGGAGGGCAGGACAGCAGACTCCCGTGGCCTGAAGATGGCGCCACGAACTCGGGGGCTTTTACATCGCCTCTCTCACTCTCGCCCTCTTGCCATCTCTCCTTTTCTGCATCTTGTTCAACTGCCTGCTCCCCCTTCCCAGGAGAACTGTCCCTTCTGTCCCCAAGCTTCCAGCATCCCACCTGCCTCCACGGGTCTCAGCAGCCACAGGGCTGAGGGGCCACGGCCTGAGCGCTCCGGGGCTGCCGCAGCTGGCGAAGGGACGCGTCCCCATACTGAATGCCTGAGCCCATCCTCTCGGGGTCTAGCTCGCCTGTGGGGAGATGAGAGATCAGGCCTGGCTCCTGGGAGACCCCTGGGCCCACCCATTTACCCCCCAACACACACACACACGCACACACACACACCCGCCAGCCAGTCAGGGGCCTTACCTGAGTCGATCTTGTTCAGGATGGTCCGAGCACACTTCAGGAAGGCCTCCTCCACATTCTCGCCTGTGAGCGCGCTGGTCTCCAGGAACATCAGCTCTGGAGGGACAGACATTCAGTGGGTCAGGGCCTCAGTCAGTAGTCATCCTCCAACCCTCCCATTTTGTTCCTCAAATGTTCTCCACCTGCCCTCACTCCAGGTCCTTGCACATGCTGTTCCTCTGCCCTTCCCATATACCCGCTGGCTCTTCCTTTAGAACTCAGCTGAGACTGTCCCCTCCTCCAGGAAGTCCTCCCTAATCTCTCAGGTTGAGTCAGGTGCCTCCTCTGGGCTCCTATAAGCCCCTGGATGTCCCCTATCGCAATTCCAACCTCTATGCTTATGTCTCCCCCATCCCAGCCCGACACCTCTGCCTGTGCCTCCCCCTTTCCAGTCCCTACTCCTCTACCGACTCTTCCCCCATCCTGGGCCCAACCCCCCTACCTGCACCGCTCTGGCCAGGCTCTGGCCCTAACCCCTCAGGGCTCTATCAGAAAATAGGCCTGTTCCCCAAACCCCACTGGAAGGTGAACCCCTTGAGGGCTGGGCCCACGGCTGACTTCATGGCCGTGCCCCCAGAACCACCTAGCATGGACTCAGACCCACCATCGTCTACTGTAAGCCACTTGCCAAGACCTCACAGT
Organism: Orycteropus afer afer; assembly: GCF_000298275.1. Taxonomy (NCBI): domain Eukaryota; kingdom Metazoa; phylum Chordata; class Mammalia; order Tubulidentata; family Orycteropodidae; genus Orycteropus; species Orycteropus afer. The sequence goes on from NW_006921686.1 coordinate 9,144,101, forward strand.
AAGAAAGAGCTGGGATTCAAACCCACAACTCTCCAATGGCAAAACCTATTGTAAGCCTAAAGGTTACAACTAGTGGACCATGAGCTGATCCCAACACACACATGGGGTTGGTCTGGCCAACATGGTTTCAACTGAATGTGCATTTTGCATATCTTGACAGACCTGTGGGTCCTGTCTCCTCCGCTTGGTGCCACTGCCCTACCTTGGGGCCTATTCTATTCCTTCCTCCCTTATTCACAAAATGTGCCTGTCCCCTGGGGCCACCTGAGTTTGCAATCTCTACTTGTATCAGCTTGTCACCCCAGTTGACAATACCCTGTGCTACCTCCTCACGACAACAGAAACCACAGCCAGATCTGCCGAGCACCCACTATTGACCTGGCAGCTCTGAGGGCTTTCTCCTACGAAGCCACTTAACTGTCACAGCGCTCTGGCTGTGAGGCAGACACAGTGTGAACCCATTTACCAGACGAAGAGACTGAGGACCAGCGTGGCGCCACAGTGCTGCCACGACAATGTCTGGCCGTGAGCACAGAGCGTAGGACCTCCACACATCCCTGCATAGGCACCCACAGAGACGGCTGGGTGGACTGCCCACCCCCCACCACCCACACGGCCCTCACCATTCTCCTGGGCAAAGCGGGAGGCCTCCAGGAAAGTGACCTCACGCTCAGGCTCCAGGTCCTTCTTGTTGCCACAGAGGATGACCACAATATTGGGGCTGGCCAGCGTGCGGGCGTCTGTCAGCCAGGCGGCCAGCGAATTGTATGTCTCCCGGCTGCGGAGGAGGGAGAGAGGGGGAGGCAGGCGCAGGAGAGGGGCTGTCCGTGCCCTGCCCACCCACGCCCTGTACGCACCTGGTGATGTCGTACACCAGCAGGGCTCCAGCCGCCCCTCGGTAATAACTCCGGGTCACCGACCTGTGGGGCCAGGGGGACCCAGTCACCCCCGAGGCTGGGGTCTAACCCGAGACTGCCCCCCTCTGTAGAGAAAGACTGGTGTTTCAGAGACCCTCCTTTACTGCTGGCCTACCCCAAAACCTGGTCCTGGACTGCTCTTACTGTAATTCCTCTATCTTGCATCCTCGCTCAATCTCTCTCACTTAGCTGTCTGTCTGTCTGCCTGTGTCTGAGTCGCTCCGTCATTGTTGCTTCACTGGTTTCTCTTTCTCTCTCTTGTATGTATGTGTCTCTAATTTTGTTCAGCTCTCTCTCCCTTATCCTTGCCCTCACCTTCCCATCCACTCATTCATTCGTTCATTCATTCACCACTTTCAGAGCATCTCCCCTCTGCTGACCTAGCCGGTGCTAACTCTGTCTGTCTGCCCATCTCCTGCTGTGTCTGGGAGATGACTCCTCTCCCCAATGTGGCCAACTCTGCATTTCCCCGTGTTGCCCGCTCTGGGTCCCTCAGCAGCTCATGGCATCACTCCACAAACATCTGCAGAGCACTTCCCCTGGGCTCAGCCCATGTCATACACCCATCTCTCCTTTGACCCCTTCTGTCTGTCTCTGGGCTCTGTATACCTCATGGCGCGAATGACACACAGATATGACTTAGTAGCTGCCAGAGACCACACCTCTCTATGGACTGGACTCACTCTCTTCTCTCTCCTTGGCTTCTATCTCCGTTTCTGACTCTCTCTTCAGGTTTCTATGTGCCTCTGTACTTTTCTGCTGACATTTCCTGCAGACCTACTCTGTTGGGCCCTGTGCAGGTCTCTCCCTCACACATCCATTTCTCCATCTCTGAACACATCTGCCCAACTCTTCAAGACTCTGTCTTGCCTCTACCTCTGAACTGGCCTCTCCTCCTCTCCGTGATCTTTCTCGTCCTCTCTTTCAGTTACTGTCAAGCTTTCTCCCTTGGTGAGAATGTGTGTCTCTCTTTCAAATTTCCTTCTCTTTGTGTTTTAGTCTCTCCCTCTCTCAATCTCTTCTGCTAACCCCCAAGTCTTCCTTTCTCGTCAGGCCTCCTTTCTTCCCAGGCATGTCTCCACTCCTCTGGCCATATGGGTCTATCACAGAGTCTCTGGGGGTCTGTCTTTCCCTGGCTCTCTTGCTTTCTACGTGCTTCTTTCGCTATTAATTTTTTCTCTCATTGCCTCTTTCTCCCTCCAGGACTCCCTCTATCCTTGGCTTTATATCTCAGCTAATCATGGTCTCTTATCTCTCCTACCCTCTCCTTGTCTACCATCTCATCGTCTCCTTCCTGTATCTCCAAGTGACTCTGAACTTCTCTACCCTCCTCTCTCTCTCTCCTTGGGGGTCCGGCCCACTCAGTGCCCACCTACCGAAACCGCTCCTGGCCAGCCGTGTCCCAAATCTGTAGCTTCACAGTCTTCCCACCCACGTTGACCACCCGGGATCCAAACTCCACGCCGATGGTGTGATTGGAGTCCTGCTTAACTGGAAGGTGGAGGGAGAAAGGAGGAGACGGTGCCAAGGCTCAGAGGATCCCTACCCTCCACAGCCCCCTCAGTCTTTACAAACCCATTCTCATTGCTGGGTTGTCTGAGGCTCAAGGAGGACCTAGCAAGGAGCAAACACCAAGGCAAGGACCAAGGAGCCAGCACTCGGGTTGCACTCGGTCAGCCCTGCCCACCCCCATCAGCTGCCCATTTACCCATGCCACACCCCCCAAGAACTCACACTTATGCACCCATGCCACAGCTCCCAAGAACTCACACTTATTCTCAATGAACTGGTGAAGGAGACATGATTTGCCAGTTCCAGCACTGCCGATCACCAGGAATTTGAAGAGGAAGTCTGGGCAGATGGAGCCAATGACAGGGTTACCCGTAAGAAGAGATGGATACAGAGAAAAAGGTGGAAACCAAGAGACCATCACAGTTACAGGGACAGAAGTAGACACAGGCAGCAACAGATAATAGCAGCAGCAGATTCCTGTTCATAGTGCTTACCACGGGGCACTGTTCTAACATTTTTGCTTATATCAACAGCTCACTTAATCCTTAGGAAAACTATAGGGGGTTATACTATACTTATCCCCCATTTTCCAGATGCGGAAATTGGAGGCAGGTTAACTGACATAGCCAAGGTCAAACAACGAGGAAGTAGCTAGCAGAACTGGGATTGAAACCCAGGTCAACTGGCGCCAGAGTCAAGATTTTAACTACATTACCATAGCCTTTTGAAAGCCATCTGATCAAGGACAAGGGCCCTGTCTGATCTGACTCTTACCCCTCTCAACTTCATCTCCATCACTCTTGACTCATTCATTCCAATACAGTTCCTGGCCTTCATTACACTCTCTGGAAATGACAAGCTGGTTCCCTCTGCTTTTCTGTATTTTCCGTATTTGTATTTTCCAATCCCAACCCCTCCTTCCCTCCTTTGGCCCAAGGCCTTGCCCCTATTTGCCTCAAGTTTAAGCAAACTCCACCCCTCATCACTGAGTCCCACCAAGTGCAACCCATCTCCAACCGGACCTCTCAAACCACATCATTCCTACATAATTCATTCTATTCCATTAAGCCCGACCCCTGCCATTCACATAGTCAGTCCCGCCCCATCCAATCAGGCTCCGCCCCAATATATTAAGGCCACCCCTTCCTTCAAGGTCTAGGTAGGATTTAACCAGAGCTTAGCCTTCAAATCCCGCCCTCGGCTCCATCCAACCCAAGTACCAGCCTCTCAGGCTCCGCCCAAGCTGATTAAATTCAGCCTTTGACACACCAAGCCCCACCCAGCATCCACAAAGCCCGGCCCCATAACATTAGACCCCGCCCCCTGACGTTTAAGCCCCGCCCTATCCTCCACAGGCCGCATCCTCTCTGTGCCCAGCCCCCAGACCCACAGCTTGAACCCACCACTCTCACCGTAGGTCTCGGCCATGACTCAGTAGCGGCCGCTTAGGGCCTCAATATGGCGCCGCGGCCGCGCCTGCTCCTCGGCTGGCAGCCGCTCCACTCCGGCTGCAGCCCCGATTCCTTCCTACTCCCCAGGCCTGGCGCCGCCACTTCCGCCTCCACCCCCTCCGGCGCGACCCGCTAGGGCAGGGGGACTCCAGGCCACGCTTTTCAAAGGAAGGGATTGGCTGACTTAGGGGGTAGTGGGCGGGGAAAACTACGCGGATTGGTGGCGTGAGAGGGGCCGGGTCAAAGGGGGCGGGACCAAGACCAGGGATTGGCGGACCCAGAGGGAGTAGGCGGTGCAGAGAGGCTTCGCGGAGACGGGGAACGGATTTGGTCAGGAAGTCGGAGGCTGAGGTGAGACTCCGGATTGGGTAGGAGAGGATTTGGGGGCGGGGATACGAATGTTAAAGAGGTAAGGGCCGATTGAGCAAAAGGGTCTGTGAGAGTAGCGGATGTTCAGCTGGACGGTGGCAATTGCTGAGTTCAAAAGTAGGAAAGCTAAAAATTAGGACGATACGCACAGGTTACCTCCCGACTCCCTTCGCAATCTTCCAAGGAAACATCTGTTCTGCGATTTATGACCTTATATTCTCACTCATTCCCAATAGTTCAACTCCCTCCCATTGGTCTACAGAGGACAATATAGTCCACCAATTAGGCAGTTTAGGTTGTTCTGTCTTCTCATTTGCTTATAACCCATCTAAATTTAGGAGCCCGCCTCCACTACTCAGCTTGGAGCAAAGGGTCTTTACTCAGTGGGAATCTGCCCAGCAACGTTTGACGTAAAGCACATTCAGTGGGTTGATTGGTTAGATTCAGGAACCTGGAGAAACATTTCCTTTGTAAATCCTTGCCCCACCCCAGAGACCACAGAGATCCGCAGTTTGCACTCAGCCGATGTATTTGCATCAAGTCAGGGAGGGAAGACAGCAGGGGCAGCGGTAGGCTGAGCTCACTGGCAGTAGAAATCCCATTTCTGAAAAAAGAGAAAGAGAAAGGGGAAACATGCAGAGAAAACCAAACGTCACGCCACAACGGATCCAGTGGTTTTATCAAAGGCTGTGGCCGCGGAGAGCAAGTTTGGTCACGCAAGGGCTATCACATCTGCAACGGGCTTAGAAATCTTCCCCATTTTACAAGTTAGATAACTGAGGCAGGTAAAGAATTTGTCCCAACACACACAAGCGACCACCCATCACGGCAATCCAAGTGTCTTTCCTCCAGATCCAACTCCCAGCCCCCCGGGGCACTTACGTCTGTCTTGACGTCGATTTTGCCAGGTTTCAGAGTCTGGTCCTCACGGACAATGCTACTAGGGAAATAGCCCAGGCGAGCCGCCAGGTCTTCATAGTAATCTCCCTGAACCTGAGGAAGAAGAGTTCAAAGCTGGGGTCTGGGAAAATGGCAAGGTGGTTTCTGCTGAAGGCCTTTCCACCATCTCTTCCCTCTGATCTCCGCACTCAGCCTACATGTCACCTTCCTAGAGATCTTCTCTGACTTCTCGATCAAAGTTGCCTCCCAGTCACTTTATATGAATTCTCCGCTTGCTAACTGCCCACCCCCTCCCCCAGAATAAAAGGGATTGTTTCCCGCTTTATCTTCAGTGTCTACAATAAAACCTGGCACCAGAGTCCGTGCTCTGATTGCTAAACAAAGTAAAAGTGAAGTAGGTCACAGTATCCCCCAAAATGTCTCCCATCTGTTTCACTTCTTCACATTTTCCCTTCAGGTGAAAAATTGGAAGCACTATCACCACAACCCCCTTTCAGTCTCCCAACTCACGCTGCCTCCCCAGAAGAGCCGCCCACGGCCCTTCAGCTTGGAGAAGACATACACCACTTGGCCCCTGTATATGGTCAGGAAGCGGCAGTCAGGGGCCACGTAGTCCTGAAGGGCCACAGCCATGGAGATGGGGTCTGAGGAAGGAAAGAAAGGCGTGATAGCCCCTCACCACACACAGGCTAGCTGGCAACCCCCCTGCCACTAGTCACCCCCCTGCCACTCTTACGGCTGCATTCCTCATCAGCACACAGCTTCCGATCAGCCAGTTTGGGCATGGGGCGGCCCCCAACAGTAGGCCCTGGGAAGGCAAACAGCAAGATGATGACACCAAAGATCACTGAGGACCAAGCCATCATGGACTGTGAGCAAGAGAGAGCCCCAGAGTGGGAACAGGGTCTCCAGTTTCCCCCTGCCTTCCCTCTCTCCAGCAACACAAGGAAACCTGTGTTCTTGAGCTTGTCCCCGCCCCAAACTAGTCCCAAATTTCTCCTAGGGGCTGCTATCCAGCCAGAACCATTTCAAGGGCAGGGTGAGGGCTGGTAGCCCAAGGAAATGCCCAGATAGGACCAAAGCAGCCTAGGCCACTCCCAAGTGACAGCCACCCCCTCAACAATCAGAGAGGCCCAGACAGGCAGGTTGAGATATTCAATTCCATCCCCTCTTGGATCTGCTTAGGTACCTAGACTAGGCCCCTCTACTCTCCCTTCCAGGGACAGAACTAGAGGAGCCAACTTGGAAAGCCACCTTGGAATTTCCTGTCCTAAGGGGGCAGGGGAACAAGGCAGCCCTTTGATTTCAGGTAACAGCCAGCCTTAGCTCTCAAGTACTGAGTGAATATTGTACACTGGGCCTTAGGCAGGCGGGCAGGCAATGTCCCACTTGGATCATTATTAACCCTCCTAAGCCGTTTTCTGGGAGCTCTGGTAGCATAGTGCCTAAGGCACTTGACTGCTAACTAGAAGGCTGGCGGTTCAAACCTACCAGCCACTCCTCGGAAGGAAGGTTGGGCAATTTACTTCTGTAGCCCCAAGGAGGGGTTGCTATGAGTCAGGGCCAACTCCATGGCAAACAAGAAGAAGGCATTTTCTGACTGGGTGATCTTGGGTGATCCTCCAGAGCCTCACTTTTCTCATCTGTAAAATGGGGATAATAAGAAGTGCTAAGAGTTACAGTCACCATGTTTGTTTGTTTTTTTCCACCATGTATTTTTCAAATGCTTGACTCTACTGACTCAATATTCTGCACCACCCCCATAAGGCGTTGAGTATAAATGCATTTTACATTGAAACAGAATGCAAAATGGGCTGGGGGGGGGGTGCCTCTAACTTCACAAGGGGGAAGGAGGATCCAGAACCTCACTGCCCAAGGCTGATTCCTACGAGGTGGAGGTCAGACATGCTACCTCCCTCCAACCTTTTGACCAGTTCTGACACCAGCTCTCCCTCCCAATCGCACTCTCTCTCTCTGCTGGGTTTATTTGTTGCAATGGCCACGTAAAACTCACAAATACAATTACGGGGTTTATTAGTGAAGGAATCGGTTACATACAATTCAGGTTTAGGAACGCTTAGGATGTAATTCTGGGATCAGGACAGGCTCTTCTCAGCTGTGCCACAGGGACACGTCTCTGGCCTCAGCCAGTGCCCTGCCCCACGCAGTGTTACAGGGCTCCTTTAGCTCTGCTGATAGGCGCACAAAGACGCACCCCACGCCGTCAGCAAGCCTCCTGCCCAAGGCACCAGCCTTCTCCTTGTGGCCTGGGACGCTCACTGCTTCGTCTACTGCCAGTCTCTTGCCGCTGCTGCTGCTCTCTCTCTGCAGAGATCTCAGGCCCAAGACAAGCTCTACTCCTGGGTCTTTTTTCATTTTTATTGTGATTTGGGTGAAAGTTCACAGCAAATTCATTTTCCATACCGTTCACACACATTTTGTTTCATGATCCTGACTTCAGTCTTCCCCGTAGTTACCTCTGCTGTATCCTCCTTTGCTATGCATTCCTGCCCTTCCCCCCCAGGTGTCTCCCTGTGCAAACACTGCCCTTCTGGTCTCCCACAATTGATCGGTCTAAGGAGTGTATCTACCTGATGTGAATGTTCACCCCATGTGCCTGTCTGCTGTTTGGTTGGAAGCCACAGGAGTTCAGTTCCAGACCTGAAGGGCAGCTAGGAGCCATAGTCTCAGGGGTCTCAACAGGCTCTATCAGATCAGTACATCTGTTTTTTTTTTTTTTTTTTTTTTAATGAATTTGAGTTTTGCTCCACATTGTTCTCCCACTCTATCCAAGATCTCCTGCATTCATCCCTTTCTGAGTGGTTGACAGTGGTAGCCAGGCACCATCTAGTTCTCCTGGTCTCATGGTCTCGCAGTCCCTTACTAATTGTTTCTAAGCTTCTTTGTCTTTCTTTGTTCTTTGCTTTGGACGAGACCCATTGTTGCATCCAGATGGCTGCTTGCAAACTTTCAAGACCTCAGTCGCTATTCATCAAAGTAGGATGTAGAACAGTGTTTTTGTGTAGTATGTTATGCCAATTGAGCTTGATGACCCCTGCCAACCATGGTCCCGAGCCCACAGGTCCAACTAATCACTCCCTCAGTGTTTTGGTTCCCTAGTGCCGCTCTGACCAAACAGGCGTTTCTTTTCTTACAGTTCTGGAGGCTAGAAGTCCAAGTTCAAAGTGTCAGGCTCTAGGGGCTGGGTGAAAGGCCCTTGACCTGGGGCTTCAGCTCTGCCTCTTGCTCCCGGCCCACTGAAGCTAGAGACTTTTCTTCACTCAGGCATCTGCTGGCTGCTGAGGCTGACAACCTCAAGGTCAACAAATAAAATGGCACAGTCCCAATAGTACCAAACCACAGGACAGGCCATCGATTCAAGCCTTGAAAGCAAGTCCCAAGAGCAGCAGGGCAACATGGCAGGCTACTGAACAACGGCTGGGCTACATGCAGGGTTCAAGCATGCCATGAGCTAGAGGCCATTCCCAAAGCTGCTTCTAATACACAGAAAGCAGCCCACAGCCCTAAAGCAGCTCCTCAGATGCTCCAATAGATTCCACCATGGGGTTAATTACCAAGCTCACCAGAGGGAATAACTACATCCAGCTGCTCAGCCACTCACTCAACCAGCCCAGCCAATGACACACAAACGTAATTACCACACTCAGGGTGGTTGGCTGTGGCCAGGAACTTCTAACTTTGCCCCTTCTTAGCTCTATTACATATATGGACATTCTTACAGCACACATATGTTATAGCACACACATATATGTAGAAATATCTGCCAACCTTATATATAGTCATGGGTATATTTTCTTTTGCCTAACCCTATCATTCAGCCTGTCCACCCATCTATTTACCCATAGATTGTTTGTTATTACTGACAACACAGTATTGTGTATGTAAAAGGGTTCATCTTTGTTGTCTGTACCTCCCATGTACCTCTGTGTCTTCCTCTCCTTTAGTGATACCGTGTTGATGGCTCGCTTTTGGTACATTGCCCTTCTCTTCACCCAAATCAATACCTGTCTCCACCTTTCTAGCAGTGTTCCCTTTCCATCCCCTCCCACCCTTGGTAACCAACAAAGAAAATTTCCTTCCATATATAAACCTTTTGACTTCATACAATAGTGAACTAATGCAATGTATGTCCTTCTGTGATTGACTTTTTTCACTCAGCATAATCTCCTCCAAGTTCACCCACATTATGTGGTGTTTCACAGATTCTACGTTATTCTTCAGTGTTCCGTAATATTCTACTTCATGTAAGTACCATAGTTTGGTTATCCATCTTTCTGTTGATGGGCACTTGGGTTGCTCCCATCTCTTTGCCATTGTGAATAGTGCTCCATTGAACATGGGTGCATCTGTGTCCCAGCTCTCCCTTCTAGGTCTTCTTCCTTGACGGCAGTGAGATTCCCCCTTCTGCCTCTGGTATGGCTCATTTCAAGCCTAGCGAGATAGCAAAACTGACGGATCATGTTAGGGTTCCATACATCTTATTTGCATGGTCTCACCCACACAATGGTGTCTAGTACCTCATTTACATTATTACCAAGCTATTCAGTCTCTTTGGTGGGCCATGAGCACCTCACATTTCCATAGTCCCACAGCGTCATCTAGTGGGTGTCACAAAGATCATACCTAAAGAGCCATATTAAGTAGTTCACTGCATCACACAGAAGCATAAAGTTAAGGAATTTGTGTGAGGTCACACAGCTAGGAAGTGGAGGGAGTAGATTTGGCTTCAGGGCCACACCCTTCACTATGCTGTTCTGCCTCACAGGGCTCTTTCAAACCCAAAACAAGCAACCCACTACTGCCGAGTCGTATCCGACTCATGGTGACCCCTCCTTGGGTTTCCAAGGTAGTATCACTATGGAAGTAGATTGCCCAACCTTTCTTCCAAGGAGTGCCTGGTGGGTTTGAACCACCAGCCTTCTGGTTAGCCGTGAAATGCCTTAGGCACTACACCACCAGAGCTCCTATCATAGGGCTCTTACAAGGGTTAAATACACCCATTCAATGGACTTGACAGAGGGCAGAGAAACACATGAAGTGAACCACAAGGATGCCATCAGCCAAGATCCAGACTGTGGGACTCTCTATGATGAACCTGGTTTCTTTAATGAACTGCCAGGGAAACGGAAAACGTGGGACTGAGGAGTGTTCTAGACTAACAGACTCAAGGGACCAATCAACCAGTCACAATGTGTGGACCTGATTTGGATCCTGACTCAAAGTATATCCAAACTTACGTATAAACATACTGAAAATGAGAACACTGAATACTCAGTGATGTTAAAGAATTACTATTGTTAAAGGTGGGATTGTGGACCTGTGGTTGTTATCTTTCAGAGCATTACTTAAACCTCTGTTCCAAACCTGAAGGGTAGCTAGGCGCCATAGTCTTGGGGGTCTCAACAGGCTCTATCAGATCAGTACACCTATTATTTTATTTTTTTAATGAATTTGAGTTTTGTTCCACATTGTTCTTCCACTCTATCCAAGATCTCCCACATTCATCCCTTTCTGAGTGGCTGACAGTGGTAGCCGGGCACCATCTAGTTCTCCTGGTCTCCCAGTCCTTCTGACCAATTGTTTCCAAGCTTCTTTAGCTTTCTTCATTCTTTGCTCTGAATGAGGAGAGACCCATTGTAGTAATAGGTATCTGCAATTTGCTTCAAAATAATTCTAGCAGAGGTGAAGAGAAAGTGGGTGAGGACTGGGATGACATATAATTTGGCTACAAAGTGATAACAGGGGAAACCGGGAATATGGGTTCTATGTACCATTCTTTTTTTTAATGCATGTTTGACTTTTTCCATTATTTACTACTTCATTCACTATTTGAGTGTATACTCAATACTTTGTTGCTATTGTTTGCCAAACCAAAAAACCAAACCCACTGCCACTGAGTCAGTGGCGACCCTGTAGGACACAACAGACCCGCCCTATAGGGTTTCCAAGATGGGCACCATCTTTATGGAAGCAGATGGCCTCATCTTTATGCCACAGAGCAGCTGGTAGGTTCAAACCACAGACCTTTCATTTAGGAGCCAAGTGCTTAACGGCTGTGTTACCACAGCTCCAACATCCTATGCTAGGTCCTGGAAAGTCATCAAGGAACATAACCTCTTCACTGAGGGAAACAATTAACCACTAAACAAATATGTCATATCAGGTATGTAAATGAGATCACACAGAAAGTATTAAGGATACTTGAAAATCAGAACATAGTAAGTATTAGCCATGGACACCGAGCCTCCTCCCCCCATATTAGTGATGAGGCAACAAAGGATACAAGGAACAGAAGTGACCTGGCTTACCAAAACTCAATGTATTATCTATTGCTTCTGATAGACAAAGGTGAATCTAACCCTAGCCATGGTGTTTGCAATCGTCACATATGTGTGAAAGCTGGACAGTGAGTAAGGAAGACCGAAGAAGAGTTGATGCTTTCGAGTTGTGGTGTTGGTGAAGAATACTGAAAGTACCGTGGACTTCCAGAACGAACAAATGTGTCCTGGAAAGAAGTGCAGACAGAATGCTCCTTGGAAGCAAGAATAGACAGACTTCAACTCACCTACTTTGGTCATGTTGTCAGAAGGGACCATTGCCTGGAGAAGAGTATGCCTGGTGAACAGGAGGGTCAGCAAAAAAGGGGAAGGCCCTCAGCAAGATGGTCCGACACAGTGGCTCCAATGATGCGCTCAGATGTGGCAAGGACTGTGCACCACCAGGCGGTACTTCATCCTGTTGTACACGGGGTCGCCGAGTCAGAGCCAACCTGATGGCACCTAACAACACTGCTTCATAAGGAATGCTAGTGGCACAGTGGTTAAAGCATTCAGCTGCTAACCAAAAGGCTGGCAGTTTAAACCCACTGCTGTTCCACAGAAAAAAGACAAGGCGTGCTTCCATAAAGATTACAGCCTTGGAAACCCTATCGGTTTAATGCTTCGTCACTTTATTACTCCAAAATTCAGCATCTTTAAGTCAATATTTAACTATCTGTTTCTGTGGGTCAGGAGCACCTCTGCTTCAAGGCTTCCCACAAGGCTGCACATTCTTTAATGATTTTGAGTTTTGTTCCACATTCTCCCATTCTATCCAGGATCTTCCACACGGACCTCCGAGCGGCATTCCTTGATCACCCAGGGCCCAGCCCTCCATTACCTTGTACTGTTTTATTCTCATCAGATCATAGCATCTGAAATCTACCCTACCGGTATTCACCACTGCTTATCTTGTGTCTAGAACAGCATTCAACATGTAACAGGTACTCAGCAAGTATCTGCTGACTTCGAGTGTCTAGTTGTGTGTGTGTGTGTATGTGTGTATAGGGCAAACATCACGATACTGATAAACAGAGACTGAAGCTCACAATAGGGACACTGACTGGCCATGAGATCACAGCCATCTGAGTAGAAACCAGGATCATTGAACCACCAAACCAAAGCAAACAAATCCACAGCCCTCGAGCCAATTCCCACTCATAGCTCTACTCAGAGAACTGTCCCACAGTTTCCAGGCTATACATCTTTAAAGAAGCAGGCTGCCATATGGTTCTCCCACAGAGCAACTAGTAGGTTTGAAGCACAGATCTTTAGGCTTGCAGTCAAGCACCTGAACCACTGGGCCACCAGGGCGCCTCTTCTAACCACAGAACCCATGTACTTAACCACCAGGCCCATGGTGGTCAGCGTGGTAGGGCGAGATGTTTCCACTTCTTCCCTATACTATTTGAAGAAGGCAATTTCCCATGATACAGGCAGAGTATACAATTGGTGCTCTGTGTCTTTTATCGCTTCTAACCCTTGCCAATGTTTCCCTTTAACTAAGACCACGGAGCAGGCTAAGCGCACTGACGGGCAATGTCCAGAGAGAACTTAACCTGTTTTATTTTTTTGTGGTTTTCTCCATCCAGCAATTGATCCTTTTCCAACTTACATGGCATTAGAAAGAGTTCCTGGTGATAAGCTTCTACAAGTCCATTTAAACACTTTCCAGGCTAGATGTCACAGAGATTGCTAAGGGGTCCCTCTCATTCGATTTCCCCTTCTTTCACAAGTTCAGCTGGGGCAGGCTGCCTAGCCACAAATTTTATTTCCTGGACTCTCCCAAGGTTAGGCTCTTGTTGCTAGGTGCCACACAGCAACCCCACCTGAGAACAGAGCTGCCCCACGGGGTTTCTAGACAGCAGCCTTGATGGAAACTGACCCCCAGGTCTTTTGCTGAAAAGCTTCAGTCAGCTTTTCAGTTAGCAGCCAAGTCCTTACCCTTTATGCCACCAGGGTACTGAAGGGGAATTCACTGCAGCCACTTTGCTGATGCTCCCGGCTGGCAGCTGGCCTGCAAGGTCAGACGCGCTGGGTTTGAGGCGGCCACACGTTCTGTGCCCACGTCTGGTCAGCAGCTTCATCTGTGGAATCGAGTTATTCTGGGCTGCCTGGCAGCACTAGTGGCATCTTCCTGAACTCTGGACTGCAGTTCAGTCAGGGCCTACAAACTTGAACTACACGTTTCTAACCCACACTGCCACCGCTATCCAACAATTTCACAAGCACCCGGTTTTCTCCAGTAAATCCCTCTCTACCAGAAGTTCCTGGACTGGTACACCTGGGACTACTGCTAGGGCATGAGGCACTTTTGCGCACACTGAAAAGAAGATGAAAAACATCTTCCTGCAGACGCTCTCTCATCTGTTAAAAGATGACTGGAGTAAAAATGTAAGCCTACAAAGCGAATGGTGTGGTGTGCCCTTAAAGGTGGTGTCCCGGTGCAGCTCAACCACCCCACTTATACATGGCAGACCTCAATTTCCACTTCCTGCTCTGACGCAGAATGAGCCCAAAAAGGAAACTGCACAAGTAGTAAAGGAGACTTAAGATTGGACAGTGTTGTTAGGAAATTCTTCTGTGGTTTTCCTAGTTTGCACACTCCAACATCCTGATGTGGAGGGAAGGGAACAGAAAGAAAGAAACACCACAAATGACTATGAAAAACCAAACCGCAAAAAAACATTTTAATTCTAACCTAACAGCGCCAGGTGCAATGTCTGGGGACAGACTCTGGGTACAATGCTGTGTGGCGACCATTCACTCACACACGGCTCAAAGAAGGCCCCTGAGGGGCACTTACCTTCAGGGGGTTGAGCCAAGGGGGGAAGGGTGACCCGAGAACAGGGACAGGACAGACATGGGGGCAAAGGTGCTACTTCTTGGCAAAGGAGATCTTCATGGCGTTGTTCTGGGTGATCTTGAAGCCCTGCAGGGCGTCACGAGCAGCCCCGGCCTGCACCTCATTGTCAAACTCCACGAAGGCGATGTCGTGCCGCCCCGGGACCAGCCGCACCTCCTTGAAGCCAGGAAACCTGAGAGAACAGAAGGAGAGACATCAGGGATCCAACTTCACCATTCATTCGTAACACGTGGTACACTATATAAAACACGATATAAACCAACCAGTCTCACCCAGGAACCACTGCGCCCTCCAGTGGACACCTGGCTATGTCTGGAGACATTTTTGCTTGTCCTAACTGAACATAACAACAACTGAACAGTGCTACTGGCATCTAGTACATAGAGGCCAGGGATTTTGCTACACATCCTACAATGCACAGGATAGCCCCACAAAAGACTTACCCAGACCGAAATTTACTGAGAAAGGCGCTCTGGTGGTTTAAGTGGTTAAAGCATTAGGCCACTAACCAAAAAGTTGGTGGCTGAACCCATAAGCCACTTTGCAGGAGAAAGAGGTGGCAATCTGCTTCCATGAAGATGAACAGCCTTGGAAACCATACGGGGAAGTTCTATCCTGTCTTACAGGGTCACTGTCAGAATCCACTCAATGGCAGTGAGTTTGGTTTGGAATGTATTTAGTGCCGAGTCAAAAAACCCAAACGCAGGCCAATGTGCACCATGTAAATATACAGTTTAGTTTCAACATCATTTCAACATAAAGAGCCATGCCACCACCCCCAGACCAAGAAGCATGACGCTGCCCACAGGGAGATAGCTCAGGGGGCAGAAGTGCATGGAAGGGACGAGGTAACTACAGGGAGGAAGTGGGAAGAGAGCTGCTACACTGGGGGGAAATGCAATCAACATCAGGAAACAAAATGTGTCTCAACCACTGTATGGAAAATAAATTTGCTCTATAAAACTTTCACCCAAATCACAAAGGGGGGGAAAAAAGCAGGACACTGCCCCCTCCAGGAAATAACCACCACCCAACTTTCATGCTATGCTCCTTCTTCAATGTTCCCTTCTCCTTCCCTCCTTCCCCATTAGACAACCGCATCAGGCGTCTAACAGTGCATCAGGTTTCATCGTTATGGCATATATGCAGCATTTCCTATGTTATTCATGCTCTCAAAATTTTCTCTTGGCCAAGAACCATCCTCAATGCTTCCTTCTCCTTCACTCTCCAGGCTACCTCCAACTCGCAGCCACACACATGGTGATGTTGCTCCATTCACAGTATGAAAAAACCAAACTCCCTGCCACCTAGTCAATTCCGACTCACAACGACCCCCCCCCCATTGGGTTTCCGAGGTGGTACATCTACGGAAGTAGATTGACCCGTCTTCCTTTCACAGAACTGGTGGGTTTGAACTGCCAACCTGCTGGTCAGCAAATGCCTTAGGCACTATGCTACCAGAGCTCCGTATTCACAGTATAGGAGACCCATCAGGAGCAGAATCACCAGGCAAACACACACACACACACCTCCCTGGCCTCTCTGAAGCCATCAGCTGCTCTATATGTCGACACACTGGTTTACACCCCACCCACAGGGCACGAATCTTCATACACTCTCATGCCCTAAACCCCGTGTTTCCGAGTGCTGATTCTGCCAGTGTTCAGTATCATCCTGCTATTGTTTTACGTGCACCTGCAGTTCTCCACTTTAGAGGCTGGAAAAATGAGGCTGTGCCTGGAAGCTGTCTCCACAGCACACCACAGGCTGAAGAAGATCCCGCAGGCCTGGCTGCTACTGACCAACCCGGCCTCACCAGCCTCGCCCATCCACAGCCTCCTGTACCTTCGGTCATCACCCCTCCTCCAAAGCTGCAGCCAGCTCAGGGCTGAGCTCTGAGGCCCGTTCCCATGGTGATACCTCTTGACCACCGCCCTGGCCCTCGCCCAGCCACAGGCCCCACTTACTGGTTAAAGAGCATGGACAACATGAGTTCATTGGTCTCCTCTGGCAGATTGGTGAGGAACAAGATGTGATTCGGGGGGTTTTCTGAAAGCTGCAAGTGGGGAGGGGGCATGTGAGCACAGGAGTCTAGTGGGCACCGCTAATACCCCCCTGGCCCCGGTCCCTTGCCCTGCTTGAATTCTTTTCAGCATTTATCACCACCTGACACTAGGTTGCGCCCTGCCTGCCCCACCCTTCACCTCCACTAGCTTGAAACCCATAGGAAGCCAGAGACATTTCTCTCTGGTCACTGCTGTGCCCCGGAGCCTACGACAGGGCTGGAGTGTTCACAGGACTTGGGAGCTCACTGAATGAACTGAGGTGCTCACTGCCACTACAACCTCACCCTGGCCTTCCAAGAGTCCCACAAATGTGCCCCCTCCTCTCCTGCCCCGGGGCCTTTCCACACTGCTATGTCTCCATCTCTGCCCTTGTATCTTGTCCCCAGAGGCTGGCCCAGACCACCCACTCTCAAATGGAGCCCTCCAAAGTCTTTCTATTCCTGTATAATTTAGCCAGGGCTAGAGCTGCTCTGCTCCCTCTCTCCTGCACCCCATACACAACGCTCACCAGGACTCTCCAGAGACCCTGGAGCACTGGACACTTACTGGCTGGGCAGGTGGCATCTGTCCCGGCATAAGTTGCTGTGGGGGCATGGCCCCCGGCGGGATCTGGCCAGGTGCGAGGCCTGGTGGCGGGATCATGCCGGGAGGAGGCATGTAGGGGGGCTGGCCTGGCATATGGTGCATGATGCGAGGTGCCTGCGTCATTGGCGGCATGCCCTGTGGAGAGAGGGGGCAGGACTAGAGACGCACCAGGCAGCGGGAGAAGGCGTGCCAACGGTGTCGGAAGGAGACTGAGAGGAGGAAAGGTCACTCAAAGAAAACCAGGGTGTGAGAGACACAGGAAAATGACTCAGACTCAGCAAGAGACAACCTAAGCAGACAAGACACTGCAAACAGACAGGACAACAGAGATGCAGAGAGAGGACCGGAAGTATTTGCTACAATGAGTATAGAATACTTTAGGATAGAGAGAAAAATTTTAAAGGGGAAAATATAAAACCAAAGAAAAAAAAAAGAAAAACCCACAAACCCAAGATATAATGAGAAGACAGAGGTAGAAAGTGATGATCAGGAAAGAGATTGGGGGTTGGGGGGGCGACAGGGGCTCCCAATTGGAACCACAATTTCAAGAGTCAGATGTTGACAGAAAGTTGGGTCCAGGGTCCATCTTTTTGCTACTGTAAACAGCGTTGCAATGAACATGGGCGTGCATACATCTTTTCTTGTCCTGGCTCTCACTTTTTTAGGATATATACCTAGTGACAGGATTGTTGGATCCAATGCTATTTCTAATTCCAACTTTTTAAGGAATTGCCATACTGCTTTCCAGTCCCACCAGCAATGCATGGAAGAGTGACGCAAATAGTGTCAGACCTGCAAGTGGAGGTGGGGCCAATAAAGCGTGACCCAGTCAGCCAGCAAGCCCAACATACAGACCAGGTCCCAACAAAGGCTCGTTAATCCATCTTTTATAGGCCGCGCTTTATGTATCCTGTTTAAAAAACAGGAAGTTTCCCATTTTCGTGTCACCGCCAAGGTCATGAAGACATTTTCCTGTTTTCTTCTAGAACCTTTATTGTTTTAGCTGTCACATTCATGTCTGTGATTCATCTCACGTTACCTTTTATATTTAGTACGAGGCTGGGCTTGTTTTTTCCCAACAGACACCTGACTGGCCCAACATCATCTTGTGAGAAATGTCCTTTCCACAGGGAAGGAACTGCAGTGGTTCCTTTCTCTTAAGTAGCCACACATGCGTGGATGTTTCTAGACCCTGGTCTGTCCCACTGATCTATCTACCTTCCCACCCATATCACACCAACACACTACCTTGCCTTTTTTAAGGAGTTCTGGTGGCACAGTGTATACGGCATTTCACTGCTAACCAGAAGGTTGGCAGTTCAAAGCCACCAGAAATAGATGGGCAATCTACTTCCATGAAGATTTACTGCCCAATGGGGGTCACCCGTGAGTCAGAACTGACTCAGTGACAGTTAGTCTGGTTGCTTATTTTAGCTTTAGAAAGAGGCTTGCCACTCAGCAGTGCAGGTATCTGGCTTTGTTGTTCCTGTCTACCTTGCCCAAGTATTTTAGAAACAGCCTATTTCCACAAAAATTCCTGCTGGGATTTTGATGAGAATGGCATCTCAACAGTATTAAGTCTTCCCATCCATCCATTTGTCTCCATTTCCTCACAGTAATGTTTTGTGGCTTCAGATTGGAGGGTCTGCACATCTTATTTTTGGATTTGCTCCTAGATGCTACTGTACATAGTGTTTTATTTCCTAATTCTACTTGTTTCTTGCTACCATATAGACAAAATTATTTTTTCCACACTGACCTTATATACAAGCGCCCTCGCTAAATTCACTCACTCATTTTAAAACTTCGTGAATACGTTGCTCTAAATGTTCTACACATATATTAACTTCAAAGCCACAGACGGCCATATCAAGATCAAGGAGGTGTTGTAGGCGTTTCAGAGTAGAGACACCATCATCTAACTGCTCAAGCACCTGAGAGACACACAATGTCTTCAAGGGAAGAGAGGGTCTGAGCCCCCAACAGGAGCACTTTCCCCACCCTGACCTGAGTGGGCCACAGGGACGAGGAAGGCCTGGACACAAGAGGGATACTGCCTGTGGGCCCTGGCTTACCGGGACAGGCCCTTGGACGGCCCCCACCACAGGAGCGGCTGCCCCACCCTGCACAGCCTTCTTGGCAGCCGGGGTCTCCTGGCTCTTGGGCTTCCTTTTCTCTCGCTTGCGGTCTCGCTCCACGAAGGTGCCCTTCATCTTGGCAATGATATCGGAATCTGTCTTGGCATACTGGATCCGCTGCAGAACAAAAGCAAAAGGATGAAGAGCACGGACTTCAGAGCCCAATTGCCTGGGTTCAAAATCAGACCCCACAGCAAGCTTGATGAGTAACGTCATGGAAACCGCTTGGCCTCAGTTTCTTCATCTGTAAAATTATCCACCTCAAAGGATCGTAAGTGCTCTGGTGGCTGCCAACAGAAATGCCAGTGGACTGAACCCACTGGATAGACCGCAGGAGAAATGAGGATGTGGAGGGAAAACGAAGCATCAGCAAGAACTGACTCCCAGGGAGGAGGGTCGGAAAGGCCTCACTGAGGCCACATTTGTGCGGAGACACTCAGGGAGGGAGGCACGTAGGCATCCGAGGAAAGTGTTCTAGCTGGGAAAGGGACTGGCCTGATGAAGAGTTAAGGTGTGCTTGGTGTTTCAAGAACAGCAAAGAGAAGTAATTGGACCTGTGGGCTTGGGACCACAGTTGCAGGAGACATCAAACTCAACTGGCATAACATTACTACACAAAACATTGTTCCACGTCCAACTTTGGTGAGTAGGGACCAGGATCTTAAAAGCTTACAAGTGGACATCTAGATGCAACGATGGGTCTCTCCTTATCCAGAGCAAAGAAGAATGAAGAAAACCAAAGATTCACGGAAACAATTGGTCTATATGACTATGAGATTGGAAGAACTAGATGGTGCCTGGCTACCACTGTCAACCACTCGGAAGGGGATCTATATAGGAGATCCTGGATAGAGTGAGAGAACAATGTGGAACAAAACTCAACATCATTTAAAAAAAAAAAAGAAAAGGGGGGGGACGACCAGATTTGCTGGTCTGATAGAGACTGATGGAACCACTGAGACTACAGCCCCTAGCTGTCCTTCAGGTATGGAACTGAACCCACTCCTGTGGCTTCCAGCCAAACAGAAGACAGGCATATGAGCCGAACATTTACATTAGGTAGATACACTCCTTGCAGAGAACAACCATGGGAGAATAGGAGGACTGTGGATGCACAGGGAGACAGCTCAGGGGGCAGGAGGGTACGGGAGAGAAGGACACAGGGAAGAGGTAACTATGGGGAGGAAGTGGGAGAGGAGCTGTTGCATTGTGGGAAACTATAGTCAATGTCATGAAACTAAATGTATGTGAGCTGCTGTATGAAAAGTGAATTAGCTCTGTAAACTTTCACACAAATCACAAAAAAAAAAAAGAAGAAGAAGAAGAACAGCAAGGAGACCAATGTGGACAAAAGCGAGGGAGATAGGTAACGGGCTGGAACCATGTGAGGACTGTCTCTTCTGGAGCAAGATGAGAGCCGTAAGTGCTCTGAGCAGAGGGGGGTCATGTTGGCTGTGAGGTGGAGCACAGCCTGCAGGGAGCAAGGGTAGAAGCAGGGGGACGAACGAGGGGGCGCGGCCAGTCCTGGCAAGGGAGGTGATGCTGGAGCAGGTCACAGCAGACAGGGGATATGTTTTGAAGGTAGAGTTGACAGGACTTCCTCACAGAACGCAGATGGGCTTGAGTGCTTGATCTGGTTCAAGCAGTGATTTGAGGGTAAAAGTAGGGAGGACAATACAAAAAAAGTTTATGACTTCTATACCTAAAATGCCAATTCCTGGCTGCCCCTGAGAGGCAAATGAAAGATGTGGCAATTCCAGGCTCCTATGTTCAGTGGCAGGAACCCTGGTGGCAAAATGGTTCAAGTGCATGGTTGCTAACTAAAGTCAGTGGTTCGAACTCACAAGCTGCTCCACAGGTGAAGAGGCAGCTTTCCATAAAGATTTAAAAACTCACTGCCATCCAGTCAATTCAGACTCCTAGAGACCCCCCGTTGGGTTTCCGAGGCAGTTAAGTCTCTGCGGAAGTAGATTGCCCCATCTCCCTTCCATGGAGTGGCTGGTGGGTTTCAATCGCCAACTTTATGGTTAGCAGTCAAATGCCTTAGGCACTTAGAAACCCTCCGGGGCAGTTTTACGCCGTGCTATAGGGGTGCTGTGAGTCAGAATCAACTCGACGGCAGGGAGTTTTGTTTGGGCTTTGCTTCCGTAAAGATTCACAACCTTAGAAACCCTATGGGACAGTTCGGTTCTGTCCTACAGGGTCACTATGTGTCAGACCCACTTAACAGTGGGTTTGGTAAACCCAATGGCAACAATGGGCTGGAGCCAACATCAGCTGCCTGGCTGTCCTCAGGCCCACCGCTTCTACATGATTGTCTCCTGCACACAGGTCACCTGTCCAGGGCCTCCAGGCATGTCTTCCTGAGACACACTATCACTTCCCTAACGGAGCTGGAACATGGTAGCACATTCCAATCCAGTGAAACCCAAAAACTGAGAGAGGAACAAGAAAAAAGGCCCAACTAAAGAACCAGAGGTGCCTGCCAGCAATTTTCATTTAGCACAGGGACTTTAAGCCATTCCTCACCTCCACAGACCAGTCCCCTCAGCCTCTTGAACATCGACAACGCACCTCTTCCTGCCTTGGTCTTACCCTGTCCTCTCCCACCTGGAGCTTGACCCAGCCTCACCTTGATGACTGGACTCCCGTCTCCCTCCTAACTCACCCACCCAGCAGCCAGGGGAACCCCTCAACCTCCCATGGCTCCCCAGTGATACAAGTTCACTTTCAGGGCAAAGTCCAGCTCCCTAGCCTGATACTTGACACTGTCCCCATGCCACACCCTCCCAACCACTGCCCACCCTGTGCTCCAGCCACATGAACGTCACTCAGTTCCTCAATTATAGACGCTCTCGGTAATCTCCAGGTCTTAGTCCACACCATCCTGCCTGAACACACCCCTCTCCTGCCCCAGCTAACCCCCATCTTCAAGTCTCACCTCACCCAGAAAGCCTTTGCTGAACCCCCAGACTGTCGGGTAACAGCAGAAACTGAATCCCCTGTCCTTAGGGAATCGGACTCCAGGTAGCAGGGGAACCAGCTGCACCCCGTCACACCCCAGACCCACCCATCTCTCCCAGTATCTCACACGCACACACCCACCACAACACTCACCATGGGCTTGTCGTAGAAGGGGAAACCCTGCATGGAGCGTAAGGCATTGGTGGCGCTGCTGACCTCCTTGAAGATGACAAAAGCCTGGCCCCTCATCTTCAGGCTCCGTGACACCAGGATATCCAGGATCTGCCCAAACTGGGAGAAGATGGCGTACAGGGACTTCTTCAGCTCTGCAGCGGGGAAGGAAAGACCCACTGGTGACCACAGACCTAGTACCACACCCTGGAGTCTGAGCTCCTTTTTTATGATGACGTGTAGCCCACACAGAGACCACCGGACACCTGACAGAGTACCCAGAATGCTGTGGGCCAGTAAACCTTCAAGATCCAACAGTAACAGCAGCTGCCATGAACCACTCAAGGCCTCAGTGTGCCACTCTGTGAGGTGGGGAGAATGATGGCACCTACCCCACAGGGTTGCTGTATGAAGAACAAAGGTTCCTACGAGCTAAGTTTTTAAAACAGAACCTCACACGCAGTAAATTAGCAACAAATATAAGTGCTGCTTCTTCTGTCATTAGTACCTCGATCCAAGGCCCGTGTGATCCGGTCCGGGCCAACTTCCTCAATCCTACCTTCCTCCCACATTCTACCTCGCCTTGCTCTCTCCAGCCACACTGGTCTCACAGCCCTTTCCTGGGACATTAATTCTACCTCAGGGCCTTTGCACTGGCTGTTCCTTATGCTTGGATCACCCTTCCCAAGGTCTGCACCTCTGCCTCCTTCCAGTCGTCCAGGTCTCAGGAGAAGAGAGGCCATCTCAGAGAAGCCTCCCCTAGCCATTCTGTTGGAATGGCCTCCCCCCCTCCCATCCATCAGTCTCTCCTTTCTTCACCCAACTCACTTTGTTTTCATGGCATTTCCCACCTCCTGACAGCAGGTATGTTTGTTTATTCTCTGTCTCTGTACAAGCCGTACAATTTGTTTACTGCTGCAACCCCAGGCCTAGTGTGGCCTGCAACACACAAATTTCTCCACCAACAAGTCCATGAATAAAACCAAACCACACCCACTGCCAAAGAGTAGATTACGAGTCACGGCGACCCTTTAGGACGGAGCAGAACTGCCTCATCTCTCCCATGGAGTGGCTGGTGAGCTCAAACCACCGACCTCTTGCTTAGCAACTGAATGCTTTACTGACTCCACCACCAGAGCCCCTTGTTCATGAATGAAGCTCCCCCCTGTGTTTTCCTCCATCTCAACCATACACGACATACTGCTGAAGTAAACAAAATGCTGGTTTCAAAGTGATCTCGCCCTTAGGAAAAAAAAGACACCAATAAGCGTTTTATGGAAATACTTCCACTCAGTTCTCAGACCAAACCCTTGAAGCAGCAGCCATGACCGTCCCCATCATATTTCCAATTTACAAATGTGGCAACAGGCTTTGACGGGAGTCACTGGCCCACAGTGAATGTCTTGAGGTGCTGAGAAGGATAAGGCAGAGCTGGGACCAGAACTCAATTCTATCTTGACAGGAAGCAGAATTTCAACTCTACAAAGGAAGAACCAGTCTTACTACCCAGACCTAGAAAAACCATTATCTTATGTGACGAAGGTAGCTGGGCAGGAAATACTTTGTATTTGAGAAATACTACAGGAGGGAAGAATGGGGGGGAAAAAAAGTGCTTGTGTGGGAGGCAAAGGGTGTTTTGAAGCAGTTAGCTAAAAACTCTTCCATTTTCATGCACCCTGTGGTGGTTATGTTTTTGTGTCAACTTGGCTAGGCCTGGTTGAGTTGCTGGGCAGCTGGATGTAGTATGTCCCACGATGAGACTGGTAATCAACTCCATGGTGGAATCTACTGTGAGCAGCTCAGTAGCTGCCTTTGGGTATGTGGCCTGCTTCCCGTATATAAGAAACAGCTTTGGGAATGGTCTCTAGCTTATGGCATGCTTGGACCCTGCATGTAGCCGTGTTGCTGTTCAGCAGCCTGCCATGCTCTGTTGACCTGCAGACTTAACGGACTTAAACTAATGGTCTGCTGTGTGGTTTGGTAACATCAGGACTGTGCCTTTTTACTTGTTAGCCTCACCAGCCAGCAGCTGTCTGAGTGAAGAAAAGCCTCTAGCTCCAGTGGGCCGGGAGCAGGAGGCAGAGCTGAAGCCCAAGGCTGAGGGGCTTTCACCCAGCCCCTAGAGCCTGGCACATTGAACTTGGACTTAAAGCCTCCAAATTTTAATAAACTTCTGTTTGTTAAGGCCATCCCATCTGTGGTATATCCCTGTCAAGCGGTACTAGGGAACCAGCGTACATCCAGTTGGGGGGGCCCAGGCATTCCACTGAACTCGGGACCACTCCAGACTCCACTCCTCTCCCACCCACTCCAGTTCACCCTTCACAGTTGTGAGGATTATCACAACTGACAACCGATCGTGTCCCCTGCTTGGCGCCACAATGCCCTCAGGACAAAGTTCAACACCTCCTTCAGCCTGCAAGCCCTGATGCCCCAGCAGCCTCCTGCTCACCTGAGACTTCTCCATGAGTCACAGGCTTTAGCCACACAAAACTATTTGTAGTTCCCACAGTGCCCCGGGCTCTTCCAACCCCAGACATCCGCAAGCTGGAGGGCTTCTCCCACAATTGCTCCCTCTGTGCCTCCCCGCATCATGGCTCTGACCATCTGAATGGTCAGTCACATGACAAGTCTCTCGCCTTCAATGGACTGTGGATCCATGAGCACAAGGCCAGAGCTGTCTGGCTTACCACTATCTCCCCAGCCCCTAGCATGGCTGGGCATGATGTTTTAAGAACCATACACAGGACTTACATTCCCTGTTTTTATTTTTATTAGTTGTTCTTATTATTATTAACCTCAAATTTAATTCCAGCAGCTCCTCTGCTTCCCCCAACAATTTTCTCGAGGTGATAAGAGCCAATATTTATCCAGCCCTTACTGTCAAGTACCATAAAAAGAGATTAACATAAATGTCCATTTATGGACATTTATTTCATTTAATCCCCACAATGTCCATGCAAAGAAGATACTGATATTTGGCTAGTTTTCAGATATAAAAAAGGGATTCAAAATTGCTCAAGAAAATGGTACAGTTTATATGATTTGAGGGAGCTCTGGTGGTGTAGTGCCTAAGGCATCTGACTGCTAACCAGAAGGCCGGAGGTTCAAAACCCCACCACCACCCCGCCACTCCTAAGGAAGGAAGGTTAGTCAATCTACTTCCGTGGTGATATCGCCTCGCAAATCCAAGGAGGGGTCGCTATGAGTCGGGTCCCACTCGAGGGCAAATAACAACAACAAAGTATGACTTGAAGTGTGTTCTTAAACAGAATAACATCCTGGTGGCCTCTGCCACTTTCTTTGCTATGTTGTGACCCTGGGCCAAATTAAGGCACACTTGCTCCTCAATTTCCCAATCAGAGAAATGGGAGTAAGGATAGCTTCCCGCAGGGCTGTTATAGAAACTAAATGTAACCAAGACTCACTTACAAGTGCTTGACTCAGCATGTGGAGCACAGTATCATCCATCGTTACAACTGTACGACTGAACTGTGGACTGGTCACCGAGAACATGGCAGTGACCTAGAGAGCCCCAGTCCCTGCCCTCACAGAATTCAAAGGCCAGTGGGGAGACAGACCCAAGGGATCAGGACTTGATGCCCAGGACCTAGAAGTCAGAGGCAGGCATCTAGGGCACGAGAGGTCCTATGAGCTGAGAGCTGACGGATGACCAACAGTGGCCACGTAAATGGGCAGAGAGTCAAGGTCCCTGGGCGCAGCACGTGGGAAGGCCGAGGGGTTATTCTTAATAGACTGGAGAAGACGGAGGTAGAAACCGAATGCTAATGATGTAAAAGGCCATCCCGAGAACTCACCATCCTTCTTGATCTTCTCGTTGAGGTTGTTGATATAAATAGTGTGGTTGGGGCGGGTCTCGGGAACTGCCATGGAGCGAGGCGCGGAGGTAGGACTGAAAACAGGAAATAAGTGACTTTAGCCTAAGGTTTCTCCAAATTCTTTGTCCCAATGCTGGTTTAACGGACTGTTTAGGTTGCCTCCTCTAGAAAAAAGTCAAACAAGGCACGGGGTGGATCACGGTTCGGGCAACAGCCGGGAGGTAAAACTCCGTTTCTCCTACCGCGTGTAGAGGGAAATCTCGAGAGGTTTACTACGAGTCCCAGGATGCTTTACGTGAGACAGTAGGCGGAACGTCGTAAATGGCGATTCCCATTGGCACACGCGCTCGAAGGGAGGCCCAGAAGAAAAACCCGGATGTAAAAGCAGTTAAAGAGGGCGAGAGAA
Source organism: Orycteropus afer afer (assembly GCF_000298275.1). NCBI lineage: Eukaryota > Metazoa > Chordata > Mammalia > Tubulidentata > Orycteropodidae > Orycteropus > Orycteropus afer. Next base: position 9,170,623 of record NW_006921686.1, read on the forward strand.
ATTCGGGGCCTCCTGGCCTCATGCAGCGGAAAATAGTTTCCCCAGCGAGATGCAGGAAGGCCCCAGATCCACGCACTCCATCCGCCCGGAGCTGATGACCGCCTGCGCCCGAGATTACTCACCGACAGGCCAGCAGTTCCCGCAAGTAGCGCCTTCTGAGTTCCTAAAATTGGACCACAAAGCCTCTTCTCTTAGTCCCGCCTTTGCCTTTCTGTAAGCCAATTCCCGCGCGGAAACTTGGTAGTTTGACTAATCAGAGTAAGTTTCGCTAATAGCTTGCCAATCATAACGGGTTGATTGGGTTCCCGCCTGGGCAGAAAAACCCCGCCCCAGTCTCTGTAATTCCTCTGCCTTCAACTGCGCCGGGCTTACGGACCAATCAATAAAGGTCTCGCCCCTCACGCGCTTCTTGCCAATCGGAACGCGGTTCCCTCTGCAATCTCTTCCGGCGGCAGTCATTCGACAGTCTCACCTCTCCCCCCTCCCTAGCATTTTCTGCTACGTGATTGTGTAAAGGGCGGGAACAAGTTGCGAGTCCTACCACGTGATATGAGAAAACGCGCGCGCGCGCGTGCGTGTGTGTGTGTGGGGGGGGGGGCGACCGCCATTTTGCGGAAGAGAGAGACGGGTATTACTCTGCAACTCTTTTTCCTCTCTCCAAGGGTTCCCGCTCCCTCCGGCCTCCCAAATCTGAGCCTTTCCCAACGCACAGAGTTTTCCTGTTTTTTAGTAATTCCAGGACCTTTCCTCACAACTAAGTACTTTTCCCTGCCAGCTGACTTTTTGACCTCTGACTCAAAGGTCAGCTCAAAGGTTCTGAACTGCGCGGGCTGAGCTGTGGGGCTTGGGAAACAGAGCCTAAATTACCCCAATCCTTAGCACCAGGGGCCTGTAAATGCCACCCTTGAGGCGCCACACCCCAAGACTGAGCCCTAGATCCCAAAATTAACCCATAAGTGTCCAAATCTTAATCTGGACAATTTAACTACTTAATCTCCCTCAAAAAACAACCCACCCCAGCTCCATACCGAGAACGTGAGATTCAAAAGCCAACTATATCCAGACCCCACCAGTTAACTCCCAGATCGCTCAGGACTTGAGTTAGCCTCAACACCCCATTCTTTGAATCCCATTTGCACTCCCTCACTTTGGGACTCAGCTCTCCAACCATCCTAACCTTCATTTCAGCGGTTAACCTTCAACCCCATTTTGAAGGCTCCGTCCCTTGTACGGTTTCCACCCAGCTTCCAGGATGACCTCGTTCCCTCCTCTAGAGCCCCCAGTCCCTCTTCCCAGAGTCCCTGCTCCCCAGCCCCCCATCATTCCACAGCCCCTGCCTCCACATCCCCCCGAGTT
>NW_006921686.1:9172078-9200205 GCF_000298275.1 Orycteropus afer afer
CCCCCACCCCCCCCACTGCCGCCTCCACCCCCGGCTTCCGGGCCTGCTCCCCCTCACGTCTTCGGAATGGAAAAGAGCCAGCTGTTGAAGGAGGCCTTGGAGAAGGCTGGTCCGGTCCCCACGGGCAGAGAGGACGTGAAGAGGCTTCTGAAGCTGCGCAAGGACCGGTAGGGTCCCCACCTCCCCCACTCAGCCATCTAACCTGCCCCCTGCAGTGGCAGCCATCTCTCGGGGTTTCCTGTTGCCTCGAGGTCAAACAGCCTGATTGGTTCAGTCCCCTCCTTAGAACCTTCCAGTGGGACTGTGCCTCCAGTGATGAGGAAGGCCCCTGCCACCACAAGCGCCTAGTTCCATGGAGGAGGCACCAAACAGTGGCAGCCCACAGGCGTCAGGGCTGTGGAGAGAGGGACCAAAAGGGGTACCTGACCTAGCCTGAGGGGCTCCCTGGAAGAGGGGAGCCCTGAGTGCTTGTTGAGCAAGTCTTGCAGGGGATGGGGGATGGGTGAGGAGGTAAAGCAAACAGGTTGGGGAGAGGCCCAGAGTTCCTGAGGGCATGTGGTTTTCAGGGAACTGCAAAGATTTCCTTAAGGTTACTCACCGCTGTCAAGTTGGATCCAACTCACAGCGACCCCTCCTTGGGTTTCCGAGGCAATATCACTATGGAAGTAGATTGCCCAACCTTCATTCCTAGGGGTGGCTGGTGGGTTTGAACCGCCAGCCTTCAGATTAGCAGTCAGATGCCTTAGGCACTACGCCACCAGAGCTCCTGGTACAGGAGGTGGTAAAGAGGGATGGGGGCCAGATCACACAGGAGGCAGCCTGGTGGGCCATGTAATGGGGGTTGGACCTTGTCCTGAGGGCTCTGGGGAGTGTGGAAAGAAGCTACCTGTGGGCCATTGACTGTGGAGATTGATGGTATGCGGTGAGGTAAGGCCGAGAGCCCAGGGAAGAGGCTGGAGGACCTAGGCTGCAGGGGAGGGCCCTGGCCCAGGGCTGAGGTGGTGGGCAGGGGAGGGAGGTTGAGCTCAAGTGAGATGGGGTCTGGGGGGAGCAAGGCAGGGAGTGACTTGCCTAGACTCAGAGGAAACTTCCAAGCTCTCCTCAGAAGCTGACTAAGCCAAAAAACCAAACTCACTGCCGTGGAGGTGGAGTTGGATCTGATTTATAGCAACCCCTCCTTGAGTTTCCAAGGCGGTGTCTGTACGGAAGTAGATTGCCCAACCTTCCTTCCAAAGTGGGTTTGAACCACCAGCCTTCTGGTTAGCAGTCATATGCCTTAGGCACTAGGCCACCAGAGCTCCCCAGGAGCTGACAGTCTGTTCTAAATGCCCCAACCACAGTTGAACACAAATAACATCCACCTGTTATTGGGGGGGGGGGGGAGCTCTGGTGTCGTGGTAATTAAGGCAGTCAGCTGCGAACCAAAAGGTCACTGTTTGAATCCACCAGCTGTTCCATGGGAAAAAGTAGAGGCAGTCAGCTTCCAAAAGATTTGAAAGCTTGGAAACCCTATGGGGCGATTCTAGCCTGTCCTCTAGGGGCGCTGTGAGTCAGAATTGACTCCATGGCAGTGGGTTTGGTTGTTTTTATGTTGGAGGGGTGGTTATTGTGTGCTCTCTATACATCAGACACCTTTCTAAGGGTGTTTTGGATTAACTTCCTTGATTCAGCAACCCAGTGAGATAGGATCTATTAGGAAACAGGCTCCCAGAGGTGAAGTCACTGAACCGCAGAATTAAGAGTGTGTTAGGAGAAAAGAGGCCCCAGATTGTAACAGGTGCAACAGGGACCTTTTTATTAAGCCTTAGACAGGACAGAGACACAACAAAGGCAGTCGCCCAGGAGGGAAACCGTCAGCATGTGCACAGTACAGAAGTCCAACGGAGCCCCTGAGTCACCGTCATGGTGTTCATCACGTTTATAGAGGGTGAAGGAAGGGGCCAGATCCTGACTGATGGCAAATCAGTCCATCACTATGGCCGGCGGGACTGCAGAGCGAGGGAAGGAGCTGGACTGGGATAAGTACACACTGGAGATTAAAGGGGTTTCAGGATTGGTTCTGGGGCATGACCACCTGGCTACAGGGTGGTCCAGGTATGACTCATGACCCCAACCTTTAAATTAGATAGGGACACGCCCAGGCAAGTTCCCTAGTTCTTTGAACATAATGCACTTCCAGCCACACTTCCTGAAGGCAAACTGCAGCCCCCAGGTTTGTCCCAGACTTCTCTGTGTGGCCACACTGCTGGTTTAATGGTCAGAAAGAACTCAACTGGCATCAGAACACTGTAGACCACCAGCCTTCTGGTTAGTAGCCTTCCCACTACGCCACCAGAGCTCCTTACTGTAGGCTACAACCTTCCACAGCCCTAGTGCTTTAGAAATTAAGCTCTAACATGAGGAAAAGGCCAATATGCAGCTGGGCAGAGTGGCTTCACACTTTCAACGACTGTGCTGTCATCTTCCCATAGCAACTCATGGGCTGGGAGGCTTTACAGAAGCTGACTGCCTCATTTTTCTCCTGCAGAGCAGCTGGTGAGTTCGAACCATCAAGCTTTTGGTAGCAGCCCAATCCCTTAACCATAGGGCAACCAGAGCTCCTAACGAGAGGAAGGGTCCAATTTGCACCTAGTCAGCATGGCTTCAGCTTTTAACCACGGTGCTGTCACCGGTCAGGAGGGGCCTCCAAACCTGGGACCAGGAGCTCTGCCCTTCAGCCTCCCCTTCTCACTGACTTTAGGATGGGAACAGAGCGCAATGCCTGTCCCCTCCTGAGCTCTGGGGCAGAGGGAGGAGGGTGAGGTCACTGGAGCTGTCCCCCTGGTCTCCCCAAGGGTGGGGCTGGTGAGGACTCCTTGAGAGTCTTGACTGAGTCTCGGAAATCTCACTTACGTTAAGGGCTTTTCACCTCACTTAGAAGTGTAAAGGAGCTCTGGTGGTACAGGGCTTAAAGCTTTTGACTGCTGACCAGAAGGTCGGCGGTTCAAACCCACCAGCCACTTCATGGAAAGAAGATGGGACAATCTACTTCTATAAAGATTTATTGCTTTGGAAACCCAGTGAGGGTCACTATGAGCCGAAATCGACTCAGTGGTAGTGAGTGGTTTTATGGTTAACAGCATAAGTGTTACATTCTCCTTAGAGATATCTCCTCTAGTTTGTCTGGCTCCTAGTTACACGGCTTTGGCACATCTGCCTTTCGCCCCCTCAGTAGCTGAGAAGGGCCAGGGGGCAGGGTGATTCCTGATGGCCAGATGAGGAAACTGAGGCTCGGGGAGGGCAGGTGCCTCATCGGGACAAGGAGCCTCTCAGTGAGGAGCCGGGAGCCGCCGTGGGGCCTTAGACACCCAGGCCTCCGAGCCCTTACCTTCCCCTCTGCACCAGACCTGGAGGCGGGCTCGCAGAGCTGTCCTCACCTGACCAAGTGTCACTCTTAGTTTCAGAAGTGACTTGCAGTGGATCCTCTTCTGTGCCGACCTGCCGTCCCTCATCCAGGAAGGCCCTCAGTACGTGCTCTGAGCTGGGACCCTACCCTCTCACCCATCCTGTGCCGTGAGCCTCTGCCCTTGCTGGACTTCGCCTGGAGGCAGGCTGGGAAGGAAGGGGACACCTGCCAGGGCAGGGTCGCGGCTGCATGCGTAATGAGCAGAGATTTGGAATGAATGAGTGAGTGGATGGACACATGCATGGGTGAACAAGTGAACCTGGTCCATCCTCTCTAACCCCATACTGGTGCCTCTTCCCACCCTCCCTCCTAGTCCCTCCAGCCCTGGGCTCTGTCCCCGTGATGGGCGTCAGGTTTCTTCCCGCCTGGCCTGGGAGATGGGAGGAGGATTTCCCCAGGGCAGCAAACCCGGTCCCCACACTCCAGCTCCTGTGGAGAGGGGGTCCAGTAACTAAATGACAGGGGTCAAGGGGTGGGCCCCTGCCTGTCTCTACCCAGGTGTGGATTGGTGGCCTTGTGGATGGCAGGCACTCTCCTAGCACCTCCCAACGGTGTCCCCCTGGAGAAACTCCTGCAGGTGGCAGTGGAGAGAGGCTATACCGCGCAAGGGGAGATGTTCTCTGGTGAGCTAGGGGCTGGAGGGTGGTCTTCACTTGCTGGGGCTAGGGACAGCACTGCCAGGGGTGGGGCAGGTTCTCACGTTATTCCTCAGGCCCTTTTTGCAGAGTAGTTACGAGGTGGACACTGGGTTCCAAATCCTAGCCGAGCTGGCCCACCGGCCTCAGATAGCAGAGCTATCTCCTTGCTGTGTGGCCTGGAGCAAGCAGATCACCCTCTCTGTGCCTCATTTTTAGCATTTGCGCAGAAGAGGTGGTGAGAGTGGTGAGGGTTAGAGGTATCCAGCCCCATGGAGATCGGGCCTAGCACGTGGTAAGGCCTCTTTCTGTGTCTGCCGTCACCCTGCAGTGGCTGACATGGGCAGGCTGGCCCAGGAGGCCCTGGGCTGCCAAGCCGAGCTACTCTGTGGTGGCCTGGGTGGTCCCAACAGAGACCGCGTCCTGCAGCATCTCATCGCTGGATACCCTCTGCTCATCCCGTATCCCAGGGTCAGGGAGAGGGCAAGGTGGGATGGCAGAAAGTCCCTGGGCCACCCCCCAGACCATAGCTCTGACCTTAACGCCAGTACCAGCTACGATGAAGACTTCAATCATGAGCCGTGTCAGAGGAAGGGCTACAAGGCCCACTGGGCAGTGAGCGCAGGTGGGTGCAACACCCCTCCAGGCCCAAGGCTGCCTGCCTCCCACTCCATCCCCTTGTTCTCGTCATGCGCGCCTCCTTGTCCACACAAGGCACTTAGCACTGGACCTGACATGGCAGGTGTCTTAGGTGCTGTGGCTGCCAATCAGAGTTTCCACCCACACAGACCCAACAGCCTGAGCTCCAGGCCTGGCCTAGCCGCTTCTGGGCTCTGTGACTCCAGACAAGTTTCTTCACCTCTCTGGGCCTCCATTTCACCATCTGGAAAATGGGAGTTATCATGGTGCCCACCTGCCTCAGAGTCCAGGAGTGAGAAACACAGATGATGGCCAGCCCGCTACCTGTGCTCAGTTGGTGTTAGCTGTCACACTGTTCTCCCTCCACCTGCTCAAAAGAAGATAGGGTTTGTGCCTGTCTGGATGCCTGGTCCAGGGTCCGGGGCCTCATCTGGGCCGTGTGGCCTGAGGGCCCTTCTCTGAGTATGTCTTTGCTGGACACAGTGTGACAGTGGTGTTCTGTTTAACACTGGCCTTTCTACCTCCCCATGCTGACAGGCTTAAAATGCCTGTGGCCCTGCGGCCTGACTCCTAGGCCCCAATCCCAGCCCAGCTGTGTGACCCCTGACCTCTGTTAATTTATCTGTAACCCTGGAGGGCTGTGGGGGATTCCTTGGGCCCTGACATGGGCAGGACTCAGTCTGCTGCTGCTCTCCTCCCAGGCGTCCTCCTGGGTGTGCCAGACGTGCCCAGGCTTGGCTATGCAGAAGACCCTGAACTAGCGGGCCTGTTCCACCCAGTGCCCAGCGCACCTTGCCAGCCGCCACCCCTGCCCAAGGAAGGCTCCCTGGGGACCGTCTACCTGCTCTCCAAGCAGGGCAAGAGTTGGCACTACCAGCTGTGGGACTACGACCAGGTCCAGGAGAGCAACCTGCAGCTGACGGACTTCTCGCCATCACGGGCTGCCGATGGCCGGTCGTATGTGGTGCCCACTGGCGGGGTGCGGTCTGGCCTGTGTGGCCAGGCCCTGCTCCTCAGACCGCACGGCGCTAGCCACTAGCCTGCTAGAGCCCTGAGCCTGGGCTAACGGGGCCGGCCACAAGCTTGGCTTTGTCACCTGTGCAGTGTCCCTGCTGCTTCTGTGGAACAACCGGGAGTTTGGGCTGGCTCTCTGAGGGCCTCCAGCCCAGTGACCCCTCACATGGAGTCCCCCATACCTCTCCATCGAGTCTCAACCCCACACCAGCCCGTCACCCCCACTGCTAAGCACTCCTGTGTCGGGACTCACTGGCAACCACCTTCTGTTCCCTGGCATCTGCAAGAGCCTCCTCGCTGGGGCCCCTGCTGCCCCCTCAGTCTGTTTTCACAGGGGCTCCTCATCACTCACAGGACGGGCTAACTCCCGTGATCTGCGGGAGCCCAGAGACACCAGGCCCCACTTCGTGTGTCTTCCCCACATTTCCTGCCTTCCAGCCATGCTGGCCTTGCTGGCCCTGACGTGTCATCTACCTTCCTGAGACCCTCCCCCCTCCCCCTCACCGACGGCTCCTTAAGTCCCATCTTGGCTCAGGCCAGTCAAGTGTCACTTCCTCAGGGAAGGTCCTTCGGCCCAGGCGAGGCCCTACCCCAGCCTCTGTGCTCTAGGCCCATGCTTTGCAGTAACTCTTCAATCCGCCAGCCCCACAAGGGTGGCACAGGATTACCCCCTTTACAGGGGCCCAGAGAAGAGCAGCTCCTGGCCTGAGGTCACTGGGCTCCCCGGGGCAGGACCAGGACTCATGCTAACAGGCAGCCGGCTGGCTCCCACCTCCCGGACCCTTTTCATCACGGCACCTGTCGCAGGCTGTGTTTTCTCTGCAGACGTACACACCCAGAGCGCACACAATGGTTTCCTTAGCGAACAGCCATCGCCCAGCTGGGTTGGGTGCCCGGAAAGGGGAGGAACAGCTCTGTCTGCTCACTGTTGTGTCCCCCGCGCCCAACCAGGTTTTCAGTTAGGAGAGTGCACAGGGGGTATTTCTAACAAAATGGAAGCCTCGTGCCTGCACTCCCCATCTCGCCCAAACCCGGACCTTCCCCCGTCTTGGCCTGACCCCTCCTGCCTATAACCCCCCATCCCAGCCTGACCGGTCCTGGTTAGTACTCTGGCTGCATTGTCCCGGGAGCCCTTGAAGGCAGGCTTGGAGCCCTCTTGGTCACGACTGTGCCCCTGCACCGCCCAGTACAGAGCCAGGCGGGAGTGAACCAACGCGGTGCCGCCTCTCTGCCCCAGGGTGATCGTTATGCCATTATCCCCCGCCCCAGCACTAATGCTCAGGCTGAGAGTCCAGCCCACGCACCCCAGATGCCAAAGAAAGCATTCCACAGAGCTGACTGAGTGTTCTGTTTATTGGGGCATCATGGGGGGGAGGCACAGCGAGGCCCTGCCTCCTACAGCCCCAATGCCACCTCACCTAACAACTACCTCTTATAAATAGTATAAAGGTCAGTAGGAAAGGAGGTCATCTCCTCGGGCCTAGAGGTGACGTCAGAGCTTCAGCTTGGGGAAGAGGTAGGTGCCTGTCCTCTCCAAGGCCACCTTGAAGGGCCAGGAGGGCAGTGACAGGGGCCGAGGGGCCACGTCAGGCGGCCAGTCTTTGGTTTGGCCGGGTTGCAAGCTCAGCGTCGCAGCAGTGAGCCCCCAGCCCCGCACACCTTTCACGCAGAGGCCACTCTCTTTCCCAAGGGGGAAGCCTGCTCCTTGCCTCTGAGACCCCTTCCTGCCACAGCGGTCCAGGAGGAGGAGGGAGGGAGGCGAGCCAGGAAGTCCTGAGGCTGGAAGTGGTGCACTGAGGGACAAGGCTGTTTGGTCAGTGTTAGCTCAGAGGCTCGGGGGCGGCTGTGGCTTTGGTTTACAGAAGGTCAGCCAGGAGGGTCCCCTGGGGAGCAAGGGCAGCCATGGTGGCAGGCCAGGCCACCTGCCAGTGTCAGCAACAAGCATGGGACTGTGGGTCGTGTCAGCTGATGATCCCATGACGTCACATCCTCCTCAGAGCCTGCAGTGGAGTACAGGAACACCCCCAGATGGAGAGCCTGGGCATAACCCCCCCAGGCCAACTGACGCAGCCCCAGCATCTGTTCACAGTGGATGCCTAGTCTTCTGGGAACCAAAGAGGAACCTAACCCAGCTGCTGGCCTCGGAGTCCTGGCCAGGGAGGTCTGGCGAGGGGTGATTACGTCATCATTTCTGGCTGTAGTCAGGCATGGTGTCAAGCCTGAACCCCATGCCATCTGCTCTGTTCTCTGAGGGTGGTGTGGTCTTGCCGTGGCCTCCAGCAGCCCCTCAGAAATCTCCCTGGCTGTTAGGGGACCCAGTTCCGGTTCTGCTGACTGAGACTTGGCCGTGCCACACTCCCTCCTTAGGTGCTTCTAATGCCCATGTGATGAAAGGGCTGGGCTACCTGGTCTCCAGGGCCCCTCAGGCCTTCCACACTGGTCTTCTGTGGTATGCAACCCCACATCTCCAATCCCTGGGATCAGCTCCCCCATTGCCAACCTCAGCCACCCGTGGCATCTCGGGCTCCTCTAGCTGGACTGGCACCATCCAATAAATAAATCTGGCAGTGGGCGTGTGTGTCAGCTCCGGACTAGCCCCTGAAGGAGATGGATCATGTTGTCCAGGCCCCAGAGGTAGCCGTCCTCACGGTTGCCCTCAGCCCAGGGCAGCCGGTGGCTGAGTGTCTGGTGGTCAGGCAGGGCCACTGTCTTGCCAAAGTCAATCATCCAGACCTTGGCCAGGCCGGTGTGGTCATGCACAAAGAGGAGGGAGCTGCCCACCACCTGCAGGGAGAGAGGTTGGGAGGTCAGGTTTCCTCCCCAGCAGGCAGCAGAGGAGGGTAGCTGACAGCATGACCCCTGGAGCCAGGCTGCTCTGTCACTTGCTGGCTGTGTGCCCTCGGGCAGGCGACTTAACCTCTCTGTGTATCAGCTTCCTCATCTATAAACTGGGATAATGGTAGCATTGACTTCAAAGGTCACTATGCATATTATGTGTGTAGTTAAGCCTGTGACGCACAGAGCACATTACCCTTTCTACAGCTCGGGGTACAAATTCCAATGTCTACAGGATTCTGAATAAATCAAGCGAGTCCACTGGGGACTAAGGAACTGGAAAATGCCCTTCCCATGAAAAGGGCAGCAACTACCTGCCCCAGAGACCTGCTGGCGGTGGCCTTGGGCAGGTGGCTTTCTCCCTCCAGCCCTGAGCTTCTTTGTCTATAGAGTGAGGATAATGGGAACAGCCCCTACTTCCCCAAGCCACTAAGTGCCTCGGTCCCCTCTGGCAAGGGGCGATGGTCTCTATTAGCAATGGTAGCTTCCTTCACCTAACTCTGGGTTTGCAAGCCCCTCCCCTCTTCCTGAGTTGGGCTTCAAATGCCACTGTCCCAGAGCACACAGATTCCGGGACAGGTGGGCAGGCACCATCCAGCCCCAGAAGGTACTGGCACGTGGCAAGATGTTGCCATGTCTCCCAATCTATCAAGGGCAGCTGGGAGTCCCAATTTTGTTGGGAAGTGTCTCTTGAGTTCTAAGTGTTTGCCAAGTTATTATTGAAACTAAATCACTCAGCAGGCAACATGAAACGTAAGGATGGATAAGATGGGGACCCCAGGCCTCTTTCCAACTCCTGTGGAAAGCCCAAAGGCAGTAACAAGGACAATCCATGTGACCTTGATGATGCCAAACATAATATAAACCAGCACATATGGAGGTTTACTATGGACAGGCTTCTGCTGCATTAATTCATTTCACCCTTCCGACCCCCATGAGGTAATGCCACTGTCCCCCCCACCCTACAGGTGCGAGACTGAGGCCACCTGGAACAGCTACCCAGGCTCTCATGGACTCGTCAGCCCAGCTGCTAGATCAGTGCTCTGTCAGAAACTCAGTGACACCAGGAGGCAGAGATGAGAGGGGACTGAGGGGGAGATGGAAAAGCTGCAGAGAGGAGAAGCTCCCTGTGGGTGAATCCTCTCAGCCAGCCCCAGGGAGGTGAACGTTTCCAGAGAGACTCAGGCTGGTGGGGAAGGGCAGGATCCATGAAACATGGAATGTATCTAACAAAAATCATCAATAATCAGAATTATAAAACCAGAGCAGATTCAGTGTGCTTCTGTGCTCTGAACATCACTTGCCAGTCAGTCACCTCACACCCTCAGCAGCCCTACAAGGAAAATACTACCATGCTTCCCCAGTTAGGGGGGACACTGAGACCCAGGGTCACCCAGCTGGTGAGTGGCAGAGCTGGCCAGCCAGACTGCTCCACTTCCCCAAGGTCCCCTCTGCTGCCAACCCTGAAAACACAAACCCCAAAGCTTGGGGCCTCCTTTCTGTAGCCTTGGCCTGTGACTCTCAACGGTTTCTCCTTGGTGCCACATGGGCCCCAACAACTGCCCCCCCCAACAGCTCCCATGGCAGCCGGGGCTCACACCTCATGGGTCTTGAAGAACGGGGACTTCTCAAGAGCTTCACGAAGTTCTTCTAGCCGTGCCACGTACTTTGTCTGTGGGAGAGAGGGAGGGTTTCCTGGTTAGCAGTGGGACTTTGTGGAGCCTTCCCACTTTCACCCGTATCCCAAAGGAGTGGCCTGGCCCCAAGGCAGGATGGGATATGAGAAGCCAGGGGGAAAATGGAGGGGGTGGGATGTATCAGGGTGGGACAGAGCATGGCAGATTACACAAAGACCCACAATTCTTTGCAGCTCCTCTCATCACAAGGTAGGGTCCGTTCCCCTTCCCTTTAACCTAGGCTTGGACTCCCTGGGTGATGCAAATGGTTAAAATACTCAGCTGCTAACCCAAAGGTTGTTGGTTCCAGTCCACCCAGAGGCACCTCAGAAGAAAGGTGTGGTGGTCTATTTCTGAAAAATCAGCCCCTGGAAACCCTGGAGGAGTCCAGTCCAATTCTGACACACACGGGATCACTGTGAGCTGGCGTCAACAGCAACTGTTTCATTTTTGCTGTTGAACTTAGGCTTGGTCATTGCTTTGGCCAACAGAACATGGCAGAAATGAGGGCGCCCCTCTGAGCCCTGTGATTTTGCCCATTATCTTGGATCCCTGCTTTCACACTGAGAACAAGCCTAGGTTAGCCTGCTGGATCATGAGAGCTGCATGGCCAAGTCCTGAGCCAACAGCCAGACATGTGAACAAGGTCATCCTAGGCCAGGCAGCCTAGGATGCATGACTGCAGATGTGTGAGCACAGCCAGCCGGTGTCAGCCAACCCCCATGCAGAACAAAGACCCACCAACTAGGGAGCAGTAATAAACGGTGGTGGTTTTAAGCTGCTACGTTGTGCGGAAGTTACATAGCAAAAGCTAACTGACACACAGGGTATGTGGGGTCCCTCTCACCAGGATTCGGCGGTCACCATCCACAAAGTCCTCCAGCACCTTTGTCACCTGCTCCAGCTCCTGTGTCTTCTTGAAGTTGGTGTTGCAGGTCCCGTCGGCTTTCTGCAGGGCACAGGTTGAAGGAAGACTGTCATGTCTTTTCCTTCCCACCGCCAACACTGAGCAACATCAGGCACCTCCCCGGGCCACTCACCCATCTCCTTGTTGCAACGTTTGCTTGTCATTCAGGACAAATCAGCCTACTCAGCCAGCCAAGCCCAGCCCCAGGCCACACTCCTAAACAACCGGTTCTTCTGAGCCAGTCTAGCCAAGGGTTGGCTGTGGGGGAGTGGATGTGGCTTTGAATTGTGACTCGGCTGCTTGCCAGCTGGGCGGCCTAAGCAAGTCGTTGTACCTGCCTCAGCCTGGGTTTCCTCACCTGGCCAGTGGGCACTGTGTTGGTAGCAACCTCCCAAAGCTGCCATAAGGATTAGATGAGATTAGGTACGTAGGATGTAGAGCACAGAGCCTGGCACAGAGTAAGCGGGTAATAAACGAGATTCACGTCATTTTTCAGGGAAGCCACGTAACTCATTCTGCCACTCTGGCAGGTGCTGTGAGGGCACCAGTAACCTGGAGGTAATGGGACAGACACCTCAGATAAAGGAGGCAAACTCTGGCTAAAACAATCACAGAGAAAGAGAAGAAAAACCAAAGTGTAGAGGGAGCTTTGAGGAGGTAAAGAGGGTAGGGTGATCGAGTAGGGTGGAAATCAGGGAGGGCTTCCCTGAGGAAGCAAACTTAAAAAGAAGACAGGAAAATGACTGGGAGCCAACCAGGAGAACAGCAGCAGGAAGAATATTCCTTGCAGATGGAAAGGCATGTGCAGAAGCCCTATGGCAGATAAGAACAGAACTCACTGCGGGAAAGAAAGGCACCCACTATTGCCTGAAGAGAGACAAGGAAGAAGAGCAGAGAAAAGGCTAGACCCTGAAGGGCCCTGGAGGCCTGAAAACTCCTCCTGAGGGCACTAGGGAGTCACAGAGGGGTTGGGAGCCTGAGGACAACACAGTCAGATTTCCAACTTAGAAAGCTAGCTAAGGCAAGGCTGTGGAGAAAGAGTCACTCTCATATGTTGCTGGTGGGACGCACAGCGTATGACACCTGGGAAGGGACTCTGTCATCTCTAGCAAAATCACCAGAGTGTTTCATCTTTGACCCAGTAGTCCTGCTTCCAGGCATAGACTTGACAGCTAAAAGTACTCACCTGCAAAACGTTATATGTACAGACTGATTCACAAGCCACCATTTGTTACAGCAAAACATGGAAACAACCCAAGTGTCTGTAGGGGACTGTGGTACATCCACAAGAGAGTGTTACACAGATGAAGAAAGAAAGAGAGACAGACAGAAGGAAGGACGAGCTCTTTATGGAATGATATGGAAAACTCTCTCGGACATTACGGTTAAGTGAAAAAGGCAAAGTATCAATCAGCTGCATACTATGCCACCTTTTATGTAAGAAAATGAGGGGAAAATTTAGGATATGCGTCACATTTGCTCATATTTGCAGAAATAAATACTAGAAATGAATAAAGTGGTTTCCTATGAATAGGCAGGTGGGGTAGGGACGAAATGGGAAGGACACTGGCAATGCTGGGAGAGACGTTTCTCAACATACACGTTTTTATAATGTTACTTTGGCTTCTGGCAGTGTGAATCACCAGGCCTGCCTTTCAAGGCACCTCTGGGTGAGTCGTGAACCGCCAGCTGAGTGATTACATCATTTTGTTAGTAGCTACGTGCTTAACTGTGGGCACCACCCAAGGACAGGTGAGAATACCAGTGCAAAATTTAATTTATAAAAATACAAGGAATGAAAAAAGAAAAATAAATAACTTCCTCTTTAAAGGAGAATCAAGATTGTTCCGGGTACTGTGTTGGATGTTAGAACAGAGGGGCTGAGCTTGGTAGACAGGAGTTCAGGGAGGCTGGGCAGGGACCCAGGCAGGAGACAGAGGAGGAGGAGATGGAGTCAGAGAGGCTCCGGCAGACGCAGACGGACACACCAACCCTGGTCTCTGAGGGTGTGGTGGGAGAGGGGAGTGGAGCCACCACCAGCCCTGACGTTTTCATCCTCTGCAATCTCCCGCCATCTCTGGAACTTGCTTGTTTCCCACAGTCCCTGGGAAGCTCGGCCTCAGATCTAGCTCCAAGCCCTCCAGCAACAGGCTCTCACCTTGATGCCCTCGATCCGGAAGCCCAGGGTGGAGGTGGAGCTCACGGTCTCCCTCCACTGCATGTAGCGGGGCTTGGTCACTGCGCCCTGGGTGTGCTCCTCGGGGGTGGGGGCCCCAGGGTCCACGGCCACCATCTTCTCATACATGTCCTTCCGGGGTCGGGGCCGCTCCCGTGCCTTCACCAGCTCCTCCTCCAGGTAGGTCCTGGGGACAGAGAGGACGTGACAAGGGAAATTAGAAAAGAACAAACCCAGAGGTCTTACACACCTGGTACCAAAATATATTACAAAGCCTTTGGTGTGATATTGGCACAAGATAGACAAATACATCAATGGCAATGAACAAAACACACAAAGAGACACGTGTACATTCACCCAATTTATAGCAAGGAAGGCACTGCAGTTCAGTGGGGAAAGGAAAGCGTTTTCAATGAATGGTGCTGAGTCAACTGGCCATCCACACGGAAATAAAATGAACCTTAACCCCTACCTCACACCAAACACAAAAATTAATTCTAGATGGATTACAGATCTAAATGTGAAAGTTAACACATAAAATTTGTAGACGCAAACAACATCTTTGTGATCCTGGAGAAGGCAAATGTCTCTTAAACACAAAAAGCACTATTCATAAATCAAAAATAATTTCAGACTGGACTAAATTAAAAGTCCTTTTGTTTTAAAAAGATGTTTGTTTATCAAATGACACTATTAAGAGATTGAAATGGCAGAGTGGGGGAAAAAAAAATATATATCCAATAAATAACTGGTATCCAGAATATAAAAAGAATTGCAAATCAAAAAGAAAAATATAACCCAATTAAAAAAAATGGACAAAAGACTCAAACAGGCACTTCTCAAAAGAGAATTTCCATATAGCTGATTAACATATGAAAACCAGCTCAACTTCTTTGGTCATTCAAGAAATAGAAATTAAAACCACAATGAAATACCACTACACACCCACTAGAATGGTTAACATTTTAAAAACAGACAATACAAAGTGTTGGCAAGAATATAGAACAACTGGAACTTGCGTCCATCGCTGGTAGAGATGTATATTGGCACTTTCCTCAGGACTACCCACCCTGACCCTCTACTCCTGCTTCCACGAATGCCCCTGACCACACCTGCTGCCCATCTTGCAGTCCATGATGGAGGGGCCCTCAAAGTCTGCCAGGAGGTCTTCCATCTGGTTGAACATCTGGCCACCCTTCTCCACAACACCATAGTAGGCTGGGACAAAGGGCCGCAGGGGGTCATTCATCAGCTGCTCCAGGCTGCGCTGCTCACACTGACAGAAACGTTTTAGAATCCGACCATCCTCTCCCGCCTGGAAGTTACCTACGGGAGGGTCAGAAACTGGGTCAGAAAGAGAATCCCTCCACCTCCCTGTGTGCAGCAGGCTCTGGCCACCACCACCACCCTTCCCACCCCTTCTGCAATGTTGTCTCTCGCAACTCTCAAGATCTTGGCTAGGGCTGGGCAGGGAAGGGCCTATTTCTTCTGCCTGTTCTTTAAACTGAGTCCTGTTCACAGCAGGTTTCCTCATCTGTTTTGTAATTTTGGATTTTGAGCTAATGGTCATCTGTGGGAATTTGGTGAGATCTTAGTCCTAAGAGCATGACTCTTTGGAGCAGATTTCCCTTTGCCTTTACCTGGAGTCCCAGGATGCTAACAACTGGGGTCTATTTAAGTTAATTTATCAGTCTGGGGTTTTCTGCACCATACACTTAGTGTAGATTAGAATTCCAAATTCTTTTGGTAGAAAATGTATTTTTAGACTCTATTATCCAAAGATGGCGACAATATCTCCTGTCCTGAATGCTCTTCTAGAATTGCCATTCCTCATCAAGAAGTGGGAGCTACTTCCTGTCCCCTTGAATCTAGGAGGGCTGTGGCAGAAGGGAGGTTGTGCGACGTCGGAGGACAGGTGAGAAAAGGAGATGCAGCTTCTGCCTTATTGACAGATGTTGCCTTTGCAGCCCTGATCTGCCAGGTAAGAAATCCAACCTGTCTGAGGACACCCTATTGTGAGGAAATCAAAGGAGCCACATGGAGAAGACACATAAAGGCTTTCCAGCTGGAAACCCCAGCTGAGGCCCCAGCCAAAAGCTATCATCAATTGCCAACCGTGTGAGTGAATGACCCTCCAAAAAAGTTTCCAGCCCCCAGACTTTGAGTTGTCCAGCTGAGTCCCCAAATATCATAGAGCAGAGATAAGCCACCCTTACTGGGCCCTGTTTGAATTCCTAACACAAAACCTGTGAGGATCATGGCTTTTTTAACCACTGCTAAGTTGTGAGTTTTGAAGGTTCTTGGGTTTTTTGTTTGTTTGTTTGTTTAAAGCAGTAAGACAACTGTATTACAGTTACAGCAATGGGGAGAGAGCAAAAATGACCAGAACACATACAGATGGCAGGGTTGTTTACACAGTCTTAGGTGGGCTCTGCCCTTTCCAACTCTGATCTAAAGATGATCAAGATGGACAAGCTCCTTTACTGTCCTCTTTGCGGATGGACACAGCTTGTCTAGTTCAGCTCACTGCTTGTTTCTGTAAATAAAATAAAGTTGTGTTGGAACACCAACATGCTCATGTATTTACCTACTGTCTACAGCCGCTTTCCTGCAGCAACCGCAGATTTAATTCACAACAGAGACTGTATGCCTTGCAAAACCTAAAAGGTTAATTATGTAGCCTTTTACAAAACCAGTTTGCTGACCCTGGGTCTGGTCTATGTATCTTTTCACTGAGGAACAGCCTTCAAAAGCCCTAGCTTTTGACGAGGGGCAAGGTTGTGGTAGCTTCTTGGCCACCACCAGCTACCCTGAGGGATTAAGTAGTTGGACCTGTGGACTCAAGACCGTGGCAAAGGGGACATCAAGCTCAATTGGCACAACACACTACACAAAAACACTGTTCCACATCCTACTTTGGTAAGTAATGACTGGGGTCTTAAAAGCTTGCAAGTGGCCATCTAAAACCAACAAATGGGTCTCTCCTCGCCCAGAACAAAGAAGAACAAAGAAAAGCAAAGCAAGCAACAATGGGTCTCTCCTCGCCCAGAACAAAGAAGAACAAAGAAAAGCAAAGCTGCATGGAAACAATTAGTCCAAGAAACTGGTAGACCACGTGATCCTCCGCCTGTATGACCACCAGATGACCCAGATGGTGTCTAGCTACCACTGTCAACCACTCAGAGGGGGATTGGTGCAGAAGATCTTGGATAGAGTTGGAGAACAATGTGGAACAAAACTCAAAATTATAAAAAAAAAAAAGACCAGGTTTGCCAGCCTGATAGAGCCTAGTGAGACCCCTGAGACTATGGCCCCTAGTTACCCTTCAGGTCCGGAACTGAACTCACTCCTGTGGCTTCCAGCCAAACAA
Organism: Orycteropus afer afer; assembly: GCF_000298275.1. Lineage (NCBI taxonomy): Eukaryota > Metazoa > Chordata > Mammalia > Tubulidentata > Orycteropodidae > Orycteropus > Orycteropus afer. The sequence goes on from NW_006921686.1 coordinate 9,188,776, forward strand.
CAGACAGGCATATGAGGTGAACATTTACATCAGGAAGATACACTCCTTGGAAAGATCAATCATGGGGGAACAGAAGGGCAGTGTTTGCACAGGGAGACAGCTCATGGGGCAGGAGTGTATGGGAGGCAAAGACACAGGGAAGAGGTAACTATGGGGATGATGTAGGAAGAGAGCTGTTACATTGTGGAGAATTGCAGTCAATGTCACGAAAGAAAATGTGTATGAATGGCTGTATGGAAAAGGAATTTGCTCTATAAACGTTCACCCAAATCACAATAAAAACTGAAAAAAATAAAATAAGCCCCAGCTTTATATAGGGTTGCAGTTTGAGTTTTTCACATTATACAGGCTCAAAGTCTTCACAATTACTACCACTGATTAAGAATCAAAGCTCTAAATACATGTTATCTTTAGTCCTTGTACATCCTGTCAGTCGATACGACTTTCCAATGTTACAAATGAGGAAACCAAGGTCCAGAGAGGGCAAGACACCCAGCAAAGCAGCAGCACAACCAGACTTCAAACCCAGGGCAAACACTCACTCCCCCCTCACCTCCGGAACAGGGATATACCTTCTGACCACTGATGTTGGATGGACCATGTGACTTGTTTTGGCCAATGGGCTATTGACATGCACTTGAGTGGTTGGCTTGCCCTTTTGTATTTCCGCCCCTGCCATTAGGAAAACCTGCCTTGGCTGTCCCAGTGGTCCAAGGAGAATTAGAGACCCACAGAGCATACCTGGACCCACCGCTCCGCCGGCAGCCAAGCTCAGCCTAGACAGTTGACTCCAGGCAACCCAGAGATGCCTGAGTGAGAATCAGTGACTACTATTTTAAGGCACTGTAGGTGGGGTGGTTAGTTACACAGCACGATTGGGGCATAGCTGACTGACACAGTGGCCAAGCAAATCCAGACCCTGGTGTCAAAATCAGAATGCACCTCCACTGCAGCCATGACACCAACATCCTACTGTCTCCAAAAACAAACCCAAACCTACTGCCATCAAGTCAATTCCAACTCACAGTAACCCTTTAGGACAGAGTAGAACTGCTCTTTAGGGTTTCCAAAGCTATAAATCTCTATGGAAAACTGCCTCATGTTTCTCCCACAGAGCGGTTGGTGGATTCGAACTACCAGCTTTTTGGTTAGCAGCCAAATCTTTAACCACTGGGCCGCCAGAGCGCCATACTCTTATTTCCAGTTCTCTTCATTTTTTTACCCCTGAGGATTCCCTTCCTTCCTCAGCGATGCGTTTTTTTTTTTTTTTTCAGTACTTCTTCTATTTCATCTAGCAATTCTACTTTTTTATTATTTTGTTTTTAATTGAATGTTTCAAAAAGTTCTCCAGCCTACCATATTGCCTGGAATAGCAGTCTCCTTAAATAATAGCACCAGTCCTTCAGATCTGCTCCTGGGATCAGGAAGTGAGGTCTGGAATTGGATCTTGATCCACATCTCCCAAGCCTGCCACTCATGGGCTGTGTGACTCAGTACAAGTGGTACTTGTACTTCTCTGAGCGTCAATTTCCTCGCCTGGAAAATGGGACTCATAGTCAAATCTACGTCAGGGGCTCGCTGGACCAGCGAGGAAACATTTCCTGAGCACTGCCGGGTGCCAGGACCTGATCTAACCAGTTTCCATCTTCCAGCGTATTTATTCTTCACTCAGTGAGCTTATTACCCCCTTACACAGCTCAGAATACCAAGGCAGAGTTATATTACTTTCAGTCCTACAGCAAGGAAGCGTGGATCTGAACCCAGACCACCCAGTCCCAGTGTCTCCCCTGCCGGCCCACCTCACCCCATCCCAATTTTCCATTATGGAGAGTAACATGAGCTCATGGGAAGTGCTGAGTGAGCACAGGGCTGGAACAGAACAAACGCCTAGTTTGTATTCTTCTTCCTGTTTTCCCGTCAGACTCTTTTCAAAAAGAAGGTTTGTGTTGCTTGGGGGATGTTGCTCAAGACGCAAGAGAACACAGTGGTTATGAGCCAGGGCACTGGGGTCGAATGGAGCTCTGTCCCTCGCCAGCTACGTGCCTGTGCACAAACCACCCCATCTCTGGGAGCCTCAGTTTCACCTGGAAAATTAGAAAACATTCTCTCCCTCCTAGAGTTTCTGTGAGGACCAAGAGTGGTGCACAGTGGGCACTGTTTGTCTTCTTACCCTGTGTCAGGCACTGGGGAGAAATTAAATACCACTAAGCAGGTACCTACAATGAACCAAGTATGGCAAGAAGATTTGAATCACCGATACTTTATGAGAGCGCAACAGGAACATCTGTTGGGCTCCAGGTAAGAGAAGAAATGGAGCTATCTACTGAATACCTGAGAGCTCTGGTGGCCTAGTGCCTTAGGTACTTGACTGCTAACCAGAAGCCTCGCTGTTCAAACGTACCAGCCACTCCTCGGGAGAAAGGTGGGGCAATCTACTTCTGCAGTGATACTGCCTCGGAAACCCAAGGAGGGGTTGCTATGAGTCAGGTCCGACTGGACGGCACATAACAACAACAACAACACTGAATACCTACTGTGTGCTGGCCACTATGCTAAGTGCTGGGTAATAAGACTATTACCAATAGTAATAGGCTACTAACAGTAGTGGGCTATCATTTATTGAGCACCTACTGTGTACTGAGCTAAACTTCAGGTAAAAAGATAAATGGCAAATTATGACATACTGAATGAGTGTGGTGTGTGGGAAACACCGTACCAAGGTCTGGGTAGAAAGAAAAATCAGGGGATACTATTCATTGAGCACCTACTATGTGCTATGCACTGAGCTACTCTGTGCTGGACACCTGTGCGAAAACCATTATAAACTCCACTGCTGTGGAGTTGGAGCTGACTCATAGTGACCCCTCCTTGGGTTTCCAAGGCGGTATCACTATGGAAGTAGATTGCCCAGTCTTCCTTCCAAGGAGTGGCTGGTGGGTTTGAACCACCAGCCTTCTGGTTAGCAGTCAGATGCCTTAGGCACTATGCCACCAGAGCTCCTGAAAGCCATTATAGTCTCTATTTATTTATTTATTGAAGGCCTACTATGTGCTGGGCACTGGGAAGGGACAGGGAATGACATTCACAAGAGGGCTATGGCTCAGTCTGATATACATTTTGATATTAACTCTTCAGTCAGCCCGCACAGGAGGTATGACTGTCTCCACATACAGATGAGGAAACTAAGGCCCAGCAAGGGAAAGTGATTTGCCGAGGCTCATCCATCAATAAAGAGCAGAACTGAGACTGGACCCCAGGTCCATCTGCCCCAGAATCGGGGCCCTTCCCCCCCATACTGGGATCCGCCCTGATGCGTGACAGGCTGGTCCCAGGCCTCAGTGCTTCCTATAACCACCCCATGAGACAGGGGCTGTCATCAAGCCCACTGCACATATGGGGAGACTAAGGCTCAGAGAGCTGCCCTTTCCCCAGCCCCAGGGGTCTCTGTCCATCGCCCCCAGCTCTTACCAGCATGTCCGGACAGCTGGACCCAAGGGTAGTGTTTACGGAAGGAGACCACAAAGGGTGAGTACTTCAGAACTGTCTTCAGCCTCTTCCATGGCTTGTTCTGTGTAGGACAGAGCAGGGTGGGGTCAGGGTCAAGGCCAGGGAGGGGTGGGAGTAGAGGTGCAGTGAGAAGAGGGATCTAGGGTAGTCTAGAGGCTTCCCGAGCTTGCTCTTCCCAAGCTCGGCAGATCCCACCTCCTCAGCACTCGTGGCTCCAACACCTCAGCAAATGTAGGGAAAGACTTCGTGTCTCCCTCCATTTCCGTCCCTGTCATCATCACTTCTTTATATCTGTGCTTCTCTCTGCCTCTATCCTTCTCTGGCTCACAGAGCCAGTGTGTGAGTCAGGATAGACTCCTGGCTGTGCTAACAACCAGCCTCCAGACCTCGACACAACTCCCTTCTCCTAAGGCTGACGACACAGGACCCCCTCTGTCCTTAAACCAGGTCAGATCTTCCAGGGACAAGGAGAGGTACGAGTGGATGGCTGGACCCACGGAGAGACATGGGGGACAAAGTGATGACAGAGAGACGGGGACAGAGACAGAGACTGTGGCAGCCCTGAGTGCTGTTCACCACACAGGCCCAGCTCTTCCCCTTCCAGGGACTTCCCTGCCCTCCTGAACTTAGGACACTGACTTGCTTTGCCCAGTGAAATGGGAGCAGAAGGGTCACTTCTGGGTAGAAGCCTTGAGAGCCAACATGGGACTCCATGTTCTTTCTGCTGGAGTCCCCATCAGCTGGGGCCCCTGAGTGAAGACACCGTGGAGCAAAGCCCTCACCCATCACTAACCCATGGCCAGTAGGTTGTTGTGTTGTTATGTGCCGTGGAATCAGACCTGACTCATAGTGACCCCTCCTTGGGTTTCCGAGGCGGTATCACTACCGAAGTAGATTGCCCCACCTTCCTTCCGAGGAGTGGCTGGTGGGTTTGAACAACCAGCCTTCTGGTTAGCAGTCAAGTGCCTTAGCCACCAGAGCTCCTATGGCCAGTACGTAATGGGAACAAAACAGTCTTCTGTTGTTGGAAGTGACTGAGACTTGGGGGTGGTTTGCAAGTACAGCAAATTCTGATTGACTGACTAATACAGAGGCAGTAGAGTCCATAAATGACAAAGAAAGAAAGAGAGAGAGAGAGTGAGAGAGACAAAGAAAGTAATGACAGAAAAAAAAAAAAAAGATGAATAGTGAATAGATCCAGAGAGAGGAAAAAACAAAAACAAAAAACCAGAAAAGTAAATACAAAACAGGGATGTGGTTATATCAATCTGACTTACTAAGAGCTTTCTGAGACAAAGTTAAAGTCTGATTCTCTCTCTCCCTCCTGCCCCCCTCTCCCCTAAGTGCACTGCAGGCACTTAGCAAGTTCTGGGAGAGTAGCTCCCCTCTGAGGAGTCTTGGTGGTACAGTGGCTAAAAGGCTCAGCTGCTAACCAAAGGTCAGTGGTTCAAACCCACCAGCCCCTCCACGGGAGAAAGATGTGGCAGTGTGCTTCCGTAAAGATTTACAGCCTTGCAAACCCTGTGAGGCAGCTGTGCTCTGCCCTACGGGGTCACAGTGAGTCGGACTTGTCAGCAAGGGATTTCGGTCTTCTCCAGAGAAGGAAGTCATGCGGCTCTTACCCACCCCCTTCCCCAGGATCAAGGGCATGTTCTTCTCTCCCACCCCCTCAGAGCCCAGCTGCCTAGCAGACCTCAGAGAGTTGGAGTGCAGGATTTAGGAAGGGCCAATCCCTCTCCTCTTCGGGCTGCCAGCCCTGAGGAGGAGATGATTAATAAAAGTTCCTGTTTACTAAGCACCTAGAACATTCCAGGCACAATGACTTAATCCCAGGAGGGCTGTTGTCCCTGGGTTACAGAAAAGGAAGCAGAGGACCAGAGAGGTGAAGTTACTTGCCTGACATCACACAGCACAGTGCTAGGATTCCAGCTCTGATTAGGCCTTGCAGTCCTGGGGCTTCCCCTCAACCTTCCTGCTGGACTATAAACTCCTGAGGACTGGGACTCTGGTGGTCATGGTCATGACTGTGTCCCCAGCACATGGCCTGGCACACAACAAGTGCTCAGAAAACGTTGCTTGGATTAAAAAAGACTCGTTGAGACTGTCTTATTTTAAATCATAAATACATTTAGTATCAACTCTCTCTATACTTTTAAAATCTAGGATTCTCTGGCTGGTGCAAATGATTAAGCAGTCAAATACCAGCCAAAAGGTTGGCAATTTGAACTCACTCAGAGGCACCTTGGAAGACAGACCTCGTGATTGGCTTCTGAAAGGAAAACCCTACAGAGCAGTTCTACTGTGCACACGCGGGGTCACCAGGGTCGGAATCCACGAGACGGCAACTAACAACTAATGGTTAATCTGGGCTTTCTCGGATGGTTGCATGGTGGTCTCTGCTCACCAATCCCATCCTCCAGGAAGCCCCCTCTGATTCTCCAGGTCCGGCCACTCACTTCCTGAGTCCCACAATCCCTTGCGCTTCCCCCATCCCAGCCCTAATCACTCTGAGCTATCACCATCTCCTGATGTGTCTGTCTCCCCCACTGGCCCGGGAGCCCCATGAAGGCAGGACCAAGGGCTGTCATGGTCAATCCTGTGTCTCCAGCAAAGCCAAATTAGGGATGAACACATAGTAGGGGTTCAGCGACTGTCGTGTGATGAGGTGTACAGGGTGGATGCGGAAAGAAACGAAGGAAGGAAAGTGGAAAAGAGCAAAGGACGTTGGGCCTTTAAGGTTGGACGGGATTTCACAATGAAGCAAGAACGAAAGGAAGCGAGGGTATTCTGGGCAGTGGGAACCGCTTGAGCAACGTGTGGAGGCTGGATGGCAGCAGAGTGTTCAAGGAACACCGTGTACTTTGGTTTAGTGGCAGCAGAGGGTGTCAGGAGCAGAGAAGAGAAGCCTGAAACCAGGAGGCTCTGAATGCAGGACTGGGGTCCTGACCACGATCCCAAAGGCCCCGGGGAGCCATGGAAGGTGCCCGAGCAGGGACTGTGACGGGCAGACCTGCACCCAGGAGGCAAATCCCACAAGGATGAGAGAAAACCGGAGATAGGAAAGCCTGGGAAGAAGGCAAGCTAGGGACAGATCCACACAGAACAGGGCTTGCTAAAGACCGCGCTTTAAAGTCAGAACTGAGTGAGAAGCCGGGCTCTGACCCGGCCCCATCAACCCTGAGCAAGTGAGCTCCCGTCTCCGCCTCAGTTTCTCCTGGAAAACGGAGATAAGCATCATCCCAACTTCACAGCACTGTTCTGAGGCTTCAAAGACTGACTGCGTATAAATCACTTAGAATACAGCTGGGTATATAGTAAGTGCTCAATAAAGGTTGGCAATGATCATTATTGGGAGCTCTGGTGGCATAGTGCCTAAAGCATTTGACTGCTAACCAGAAGGCTGGTGGGTTTGGGCAATCTATTTCTGTAGTGATACTGCCTCAGAAATCCAAGGAGGGGTCGCAATGAGTTGGATCCGACTCCCTGGCAGTGAGTTTGTTTGTTTTCATGATCATTTTTATAAAGAGCTCTGGTGATATAGTGGTTAAGGCATTTGGCTGCTAACCAAAAGGTCAATGGTTCAAACCTGCTCCGTGGGAGAAAGATGAAGCAGTATAGCCTTAGAAACTCAATGGAAGTCACTATGAGTTGGAACCAATTTGATGACAGTGAGCTTGGGGTTTATTTGTTTTCTTTTTTTGATGATCATTATTAGTAAAAGACACTCACACCCAAAACAACCCAAACCCAGTGCCAACGAGTTGATTCCAAGTCATTGGGACCCCCACTGGGTTTCGAAGGCTGTAAATCTTTACAGGAGCAGATGGCCTCATTTTCCTCCAGCAGAGTAGCTGGTGGGTTTGAACTGCTGACCTTCTGGTTAACAGCCAAATGCCTTACCCACTACGCCACCAGAGTAAATGGCGCAGTGGTGCAATATTTAAAAACACAGACTGGCGCTAGATGACCTGGGTTCGAATCTCAGCTCTGTGTCTTCCAAGGTGTGTGGTCTCTGTGCCTGTTTCCTCATTTGTAAAATGGGGGTAATAATACTATCTCCCTCACAGGGCTCCTATGAGGATTAAATGAGTTAAAAGAGTTTAGCACAGGGCTGTGCATGAGTGAGTACTAGCTGCTATTATTATTAATGGTGGTATTGCCTCCTTCCAGCTCAGGGGTTCTGAGATATCCTGGAGACGAGTGAGTAGACAGACAGAAAATCAAAGAAAGGCAGAAGTCCTGGAGGGCCAGCTCCTTTGCCCCAGCTGGCAAGTAGAGGTAAGTCAGTCTGTCCATCATGTCCATGGCTATGTATGTGAACATGTCCCTTCTTGTTGTTGCTGTTATGTGCCTTTGAGTCGGACCCGACCCCTCCTTGGGTTTCTGAGGCGGTATCACTACCTTCCTTCCGAGGAGTGGCTGTTGGGTTTGAACTGCTAGCCTTCTGGTTAGCAGTCAAGTGCCTTAAGCACTACGCTACCAGAGCTCCTAACATGTCCCTAAGGGAGGCCTATGGGGTGATAAGAGCCGGGCTGATGCTACCGAGGGGCAGGCACTAGGCTTCCAAACTCAAGGTGAGGCCAAACCTGCCTGGCCAGCCTGCCCTCTTGATTCACGGAGTTGAACCACACCCAAGCCGGGGGCCAGGGTGGGGGCTGTAAATAAGAGTCTGTAGAGAAGGAGAGGAGGGCTGGGGGTGAAGGGAGCCTGGGAGGGTCCCTGGCTGGGCTGGGCTCCCTCGGCATTCCAGTTCACACAGCCCTTTGAGAAGCTGATGAAAGCTGGGGGCTGGCTCACTCCCTAGAAAAATGTACAAGTGGGCTAAAAGGTGGAGAAGAAAGTTCCCAAGCCCTTGAAGGCAGATAGAGAAATCTGAGATAGAAAAAGCACACGTTCTCTGTCTCCCTCTTACAGTGTTCTTCAGATTTGGGGATCACAGATTTTCCAGACGGACCGATCGAGTTTACAGACCCCTGTTGCAAAACTACGAGTGCAAATGGAATTTACACACAGTCTCACAATTTCATAGGTTCTTGGGCGCCCTGAAAGGAGCTCTGGTGGCATCATGGTTAAGGCATTGAGTTGCTAACCAAAAGGTTGGCGGTTTGAACCCACCAACCCTCCATGACAGAAAGATGGGCAGTCTGCTTCCATAAAGATTTATTGCCTTGGAAACCCTACCGGGGTCACTATGAGTTGGAATCAACCCGATGGTAATGGGTTTGGTTTGGGTGCCCTGAAATCAGTCAGCAGCCCTCCATTTTAGAACCCAGTACTGGGGGGTGGGGAGAGAGTTGGGGGGTGGGTCCCTGGAGAGGGTTAGTAACCAGGGGTGTCAGGTGGAGGAAGTCAGTGGATGGAGATGAAATTCTAGCAGGGAGCTGAGAGGAAACCAACAAGTCATATCTCAGTTACAGGCAGCGGGGTAAGAGGTCTGGGGCTGTGGCTCAGGGGCAGGGGTTCCACTCACCCCAGACCTGTCCTCGGGGTCGCTGGCACCTCCGCCCCCGGCCACCACATCATCCTCAGACTCGTCGAAAGAGGAGGCAGAGGAGAAGCCGCCACTGCCTCCCTCAAACTGGGAGGGGGGTCCCACTGGCTGGGCCTCGGGCTCAGGAGTCTCAGGGGTGATGATGAGCCGGGGTACGGAGCACAGGGGACTACACCCCAGGTGAGAGTACAGGTGAGTCCCCAGCTCCCCAGTTTCTGGTTCCTCTACTGAGCCATCTTGGTTGGGCTCTTCCGAAAGGTAGCCTGTCTGGGGTCCTTCAGTTCCAGGCTGGGTCCAGAAGCCAACAGTATCTTGTTGTACTGGGAAACCATCAGGCCCAGACTGTTGCCAGGCTGTTTCAGTAGCTTGTAGTATCTGGGATCCATCAGCTCCTGGCTCTGTCAGGGGGCCTTCAGTACCCTGTTGTGTCCTGGAGCCATCAGTATACACTTCTTTCCATGAGCAGTCGGCACTTGGCTCCGTTGAGGGACAGGCCTCCGCCCGCTGAGTCCCAGCACTGGACCTGTTCTGGTGGGTCCAGAGGCCACCAGCCCAGACCCTGTCCCTCTTTGGCAGGATCTGTGACCCATCTGTTTCTAGCTCTGTCCGAGGCCCATCGACCCCTGGCTGTGTCCAGACACTGGCCTCCGGCTGAGAATGGAGATCGAACCTTCGTGGGTCAGTCCAAAAGGCATCCCTCTCAGTCTCCGTCCAACCACCGGCTCTCTCCAACTCTGACCAGTGGCTGCTGCTTTCTGCAAGTGTCTGGAGGCTGGACCTGTCTGATTCTGTCTTTTGTCTGGGCCTCTCAGTCTCAACTCCCAGACCACCTGCCTCGAGTTCAGCCTGTCCGTCTGTCCTAGATTCTGTCCAAGGATCGTCTGTCCCCGGCTCAGGCCTGAGGCCAGCCTTCTCGGGTTCGGTGTGGAGACTGGATTCCTCGATCCAGGCCCGGAGCCCGCCCCCCTCCAGCCGCGCCGCCAGACTCCCAGAGCCGGGCCCTGGTCGCTGCTGTCCCGGCTGCCGCCGCCGCCCCCCTCGCGGCGCCTCCAGTCCCATGCGGGCCGCTCCGGGCAGCGCCCCGGCCTCCGCCTCGCTCAGGCTTCCCCGGCACGGGCAGAGCCTCATGCCCGCTCCCTCGGTTCGGACTTCACCCCAACCCGGCCCCTCCAGCCCCTTTAAGTCCCGCGAGGGGTGTGGCTGGCGAGCCCTGACGCTCAGGTTCCGGCCCGCGGAGCTCCAGCTTGCCCGGCCACACAGGGGTTAACCGATACTCCCCTGTCTTGGGGAAAGCCCCGGGGCCCCGCCCCTCCGGACGTGACGTAATTGGGGCGGAGACTGGCCTGCTCCCGCCCATCTCCGTTGGCGGGGTTACTTTGGAGCACCTGATATCGTTTCTGGGTGGGCTTGGGGACGCTAGGGTCCCTGCCGAACGTGAACTAGGAGGGCATCCGAGATGGGGGAACGGCAGGCCCTTCTCTGAACCCTCGCGACTAATTTAATCTCCCCACACTTCGAGTGACGAGTTCAGCCTCCCTAGAATCCCCGGTCCGACTGCGCGCCCATTCACGGAGGGGCCGAGCGGACTTTTCAGGAGCTGGGAACACACGAGCGAGTTCTGGTCCCACTCTGCCACTTTTCTACCAGCGTTCCCTGCAGCGAGTGATTTACGCTCCGGTCCCCCACCCCTGCCTCCCAGCCTCAGGTTCAGTTTTCTCACCTGTAAAATGAGAATGCATGGTATTTAATTGTTTGGAAAAAATGTGTTTTCAATGCCCCAAGAGCCACGCACTTCTGCCGACCGGAAAACAGGCCCAGAGACGTGAAAGAATTTGTCTTGGCTTTAATGCTCACTTCTTGTGTGATCTTCCCCAATAAATAGCTTGAGCCCTCAGAGACTCAGTTCCTCGCTTGTAAAGAAGGGCTAGCAATGATAATTAAGAGTTACAAGGATTAGCTTACTTATAACATTTGCACACTAAAAAACCAAACTGACTGCCATCGAGTTAATTCCAAACTCACAGTGACCCCATTTGGGTTTCTGAGAGGGTAAATCTTCTGGAAGTAGATTGCCCAGTCTGCTTTCTGCAGAGTGGCTGCTGAGTTTGAACCGACAACCTTCTGGTTAGCAGTCAAATACCTTACACACTATGCCACCAGCGGTCCTTATTTGCCCAGTGCTTTAAGGCAAATGAAGGAGCTTGTGTCCAGGTGCCTAAGGCATTTGACTGCTAACAAGAAGGTTGATGGTTCAAACGGATCAGCCACTCCACAGAAGGCAGACAGCACAATCTACTTCCATAAAGATATACTGTTGTTATGTGCAGTCGAGTTGGACCTGACTCATAGCGACCCCTCCTTGGGTTTTCAAGGCAGTATCACTACAGAAGTAGGATTGCCCAACCTTCCTTCTGAGGAGTGGCTGGTGGGTT
>NW_006921686.1:9200305-9241060 GCF_000298275.1 Orycteropus afer afer
CAGATCTCCCATAAAGATATACTAGGAGTCGAAATTGACTAGATGGCTGTGGGTTTGGGTTATGGGAAATGTTACTCAAAATTTTATTCCCAAAATCTTATGAGGTAGGGCTGACCATCATCCTTATTGCACAAGCAAGGAAACAGAGGCACAGAAAGACCAAAGCAGAGCCCAAGACCACACCCAGGTTGTGGGATTGGAACCCAGGCCGGAGTCTCCCAAATCAAACCAAACTCACTGCCACCTAGTCCATTCCAAGTCACAGCGACCCCCGTTGGGTTTCCAAGGCTGTAAATCTTCGCCATAGCAGACTGCTTCATCTTCCTTCCACAGAGCGGCTGGTGGATTTGAACCACTGACCTTTTGGTTAGCAGCCAAATGCCTTAACCACCAGCGCCCCCTAGGTCCAAACCAAGGCCGGAATAATCCAAAATCTGGGTTTTTGGTCTCTGTTGGGTGATATCAGTTGCTTTTGAGGCTGAGAAGTGTTGAAGGAAGAGCTGGGAGTAAGCGTATCTTCTGTAAATCATCATATCCCTTCTCTGCTAGAACTGTTCCCTCCCCATGGCTCACATCCCACTCAGGGTAGAAGCCACAGTGCAGCCCACTATATCCTGCTTGGTTTGGCTCCATTTACTTCCCTGACCTCGTCTCATCACTGACCCCCCCCCCCCAATGACCTCTTTGCTATGCCTCTAAGATTCTCACCTCACTTATTCTCACCACAGGGACTTTGCACGGGCTGTTCCCTCTGCTGAGAATGCTCTTCCTCCAGATGTTCTTACCTTGCTCAGGTTTTTCTTCACCTCCTTGGTGATGCCTTTCCTGACAACTCTATTTAAAGTCACGATCTTCCCTCCACTTCCTGCCCTTTTCTGTTTTATTTTTCTCTCTAATGCCCTGGTAGCATAGTGCCTGAGGCATTTGACTGCTAACCAGAAGGCTGGTGGTGGGTTGAACCACCCGCCACTCCTCAGAAGGAAGGTTAGGCAATGGACTTCCGTACAGATACTGCCTCAGAAAACCAAGGAGGGGTCTCTATGAGTTGGATCCAACTTGACAGCAGTGAGGTTTTTTTTTTTTTTTTTCAGGTAATGCCTGTCACCTTCTTTATATATATGTTTATTATATCCCTGCCAGAAGCCAGCACAAAGACAAGGATTTTTGCCTGTTTTGTTCCTTACTGTGTCCCCAGCACCTGGAAAAGCACTGTAACTGCTTAATAAAACTTTCAAAAGGAATTAATTTTTGTTCTGTATCAGGCTCTGTGCTGACCTCTCTACAGACACTATTTCACTGCAGCTCTGTCACCAATATTGGGAAGGAAGAGATGCCCCATTTTACAGAAGAGGACAAATGAGGCTCAAGGTCTACCAGCCTCAAGCTTTTGCTTGTAGCAGCTGGGCTATTTGATATGACCTCATGGATGTGAAGCATGTGGACCCAGGACTGGCACAGTCAGCCACAGCCCTGTAGAATCGGCAGTTGTCATAGGTGCTTTTTTTATATACTTTTTACCCAAGGGTGAGCTGCCACTCAGCTCCTGAGTCAGACCCTCACTGTCTGGGGGGGGGGGGGCTGTTTGTTTTGAAACTGAGTCACCTGGGGAAAGACACAGGCATAGACCCAAGGCTATAAAATGAGTCATCTCTCCATGGACCAATGAGAATTCAGAGGCAGGAGCCCCCTGGCACACTATGGAAGCTGACGCCCAGAGAGGGTTGAGGACTCATCTGAGGTCACACAGCACAAGGATGGAGATGGAGGTGGGGGGCTGGGGGTGCTGATTTCCAAAAAGAAGAGGGAGGCTATGGGGAAGCCACATATTGCTCCCTCTCCCAGTTGTGGGAGGTATGTCCCAGCCAGCTGCTTCTATTCCAGACTGAGAAGGGGGTGAGTCAGCCTGCTGGGGGGGGGGGGGAAGCAGGCTTTAAGCCCTCCCTGGCGCCCCCCCCAACACACATCCAGATGGGCTGGGAGTTGGTTTTCCAGGATGCCAAGGCTCCTGACTCAGCACCAGGAATCTTGGCTGAGTGTGTTCTCGGAAATGTCAGTCCTGCAGGAAACAGGGCTCCCACTCACACCATCACACTGGTGGGCGGGGAGTGGAGAGAAACTAGGGTATATGAGTGAACGGGGGGGGGGGCAGCGTGCAGGGGCTGGGTTTAAGTGTACATGGGAAAAAAAGGGTGTGAGAGACAGTTGGCAAAGAAAGGCAGGGGGCTTATGTGGACAAGGGAAGAGGTTGGGTGCCAGGATGTGGGTGTTTGAAGCAGAGGGTAGGTGTGCAAAGTGGAGAACTACATGTGCAAGACTGTGAACTATGCGTATTCCAAGGAGAGGTATAGAGCAGTCGGCTCAGAAAGGGGATTGGCAAGGAGAGGTGGTTTGTAAGGGAGAGGTATGTCTACAAATAGGACAGAATAGGGAACAGAGAGGCCCGCTGAGTACAAGGCACTTTGAGGTGAGTGGAAAGGCATAAAAGATGAAGTGTGAGCTCAAGCCGCGTCCCAACTATTCCGAACGGGCACCAACACCTACCCTTAGGTCCGGCTGGAGCACTTGGGTTCCGCCCCTGAGCCCGCCCCCTACGCACAGGGAGCTTGCCTCCTGTCAGTCAGTGACCCGCTGCTCCGCCATTGGCTAGCTGACTGGAGGGGGCTGGTGTGCAGAGCCTCCCGGAAGCGCAAGAGGCGCCGCGCGCTGTGGACCCGGAGCTGGGGAACTGTGGCTGCTTAGCAACGGGGGGAGGTCCCCAGTAACGGAGTGGGGGGACACGGGAGAAATTGTGGGTGCCTAGCAACAGGGGGAAGGCGGTTCCTAGGAACGGGGAAGGCTCAGAGAAGTGGCAGGTAGCCCTGAAAGATCTGTGGGTGTCTAGCAACCGGGGAGGACCTTAGTAACGGTGTAGGGGGCGCTGGGGGAGAGTGGATTTTGGGTGGCCCGCAGGAAAAGCTAGAGATTCCTAGCAACGAGACGGAGAGGCAGGGGAAGCTATAGGGGCCTCTTAACAGGGAAGAAGTCCTTGGGACTTGGCAGTCTTAGAGAGGGTGGGCACCGAAGGAATTTGGGGGCCTGGCAAACAGGGAGGACAGGCCACAAGCCCCACCCAAATAATCCCTCCCTTTCTCCCTCAGGCGATGTGGCTGGAGTTAGGGTTCCTTCCGCGGGGGACCTGTGGACAGCTGGGCCGTTCTATTGGTCTGCTCTGTGGGGCTCTGGGGCCTGGCCTCCACTGGTGGGTAAGAGTGGGGAGGGTCCCCAAGAGAAAGAGGTGGGGAAGGGAGGGGTCCCAAAGGGCCAGAGGACCCCCATGTCCTCTAATCCTTACCAAAGTCCATATTGCTCACAGGGGTCTTGTGGGGGTTCTCAAGCCCCAAGGTTTCATCAGGACGGGCCTGGCAGAAGAGGCCTGAGTGAGGAAGACATTCGCAGGGCACGGGAGGCCCGGCCCAGGAAGACACCCCGGCCCCAGGTATCACTGTGCCCCTCCTCAGTGATACTGCATGAAGGCTGCTGGTCCCCTGAAGTTGGGGAAGGGTGCACCCACCTTCCTACTCTCAGACATGCCCCTCATTTCCCAGCTGAGTGACCGCTCCCGAGAACGCAAAGTGCCTGCCTCCCGCATCAGCCGCTTGGCCAACTTTGGGGGTAGGTGTGTGACTGGGGTATTATGACCTACACTGGAGGGGGTGACATTTACAGAACAAATGAGAGAAAGAGTGAGAGATATACACGGGCAGAGGAGGGAAAGACAGGGAAGGAGACCCACAAAGCCAGAGAAATAGGAGCGTATTTGGTACCAAAGTTTATTTTTCATTTTTGCAGTGTTTCCTCTCCTTCCCTCGATACCAATGTTTATTGAGAAATTGCAATGTGTAAGGCCCCATATGCACGTTATCTCACTACAGTGAACCTATGAGTGCTCATTTCCATGTTACAGATGAGGAAATGAAAGCTGAGAGAGGTGAGGTGACTTCTTGAGGTCATGTAGCAGGATTGGTCAAACTTGAAGTTGCAAGTTGCATGAAATAATTTAGTGGGTCGCCAAACTCACCAAAACCAAACTCACCGCCATTGAGTTGATTCCGACTCATAGAGACCCTCTTTGAGTTTCTGAGGCTGTAAATCTTGACAGAAGTAGATCACCCCATTTTCTTCCATGGAGTGGCTGCTGGGTTTGAACTGCTGACCCTCTGGTTAGCAGTCAAATGCCTTACCCACTATACCACCAGAGCAGCCAGCATTAAAAAAAAAAAAAGAATAGAAAATAGGAATGTACCTGTATAGGAATGGAAAATATTGTTTTGTGAAACATTCTGTATACCTTTATCTTTACCAGTTACAATATAAATATCTTTACTATGGATCGTGATTCAAGTTTTAAAGATACTGATTCACGGTATTAAGAAGCATTTGAGTGCTGTGCTTAGAGCTTTAGAACCTGGCTGTGTGCAAGGTCTGATTCTGCTATGCCCTCACTTTGTGACTCTGAGCAAGTTACTTAACTTCTCTGAGCCTTGGTTTCCTTTTCTGTAAAATGGACGTTTCTCTGTAAAACCTATCTCATGAGGATGTGCGGGTAAAATGAGTTAATGACCAAAACTCGTACTGGGAATGATACCCGGCATGTAGGAGGGCACTCAGAAAACTCCGGGTGTACTTATTTACAGAGATGGTGACAGGGAAAGAGGCACAGAGACCCAAGATGTTCTTGGGGACAGGGAGAGAGACAAAGTCAGAGCTGGGGAGAGGTTGTAGAGGGAGAAACAGAGAGACAGAGGCATAGAGGGGCCAGGGGAAATCAGGACGGGAGAGAAATCACTGCCTGAGGAAAGAGAGACCTGAAGAGGAAGAGCCAGGGAAAAGGGGTCACAGGATGACAGAGACTCAGGGGTGTCATCTTGGGGCCTTAACCTTGGCTGCACAGTAGGATCATCTGGAAGGCTTAAAAAAAAAAAAAAAGTGTCACCCGGCCTTAGTTCAGCTCAGTTAAATCAGCCTCTCGGGTGGGATCAGGGCATCGTATTTCTAAAAGCTGCTCAGATGACTGTCCTGTGAAGCCAGGGCTGAGAGCTGCTGGCTCAGGAGAGAAAGAAGGGACCTCACCTGGAAGGAGCCCGCAAGCAAGGAGGGAGTAAGATGGGGACAGAGACTTAGAGGCAGCAGGTGTGTGTGTGAGGGGAGAACACCCCGTCCAGCAGACGCAGCCTCCTCTCTCCCTCCCCAGGACTGGCTGTGGGCCTGGGGCTGGGAGCACTGGCTGAGGTGGCCAAGAAGACTCTGCCAGGAGGATATCCACAGTCAGGTGAGTGAGCCCCACTGCCTGGGTTCAGCCCTTGGCCTTGCTGTGTGACCTGAGGCAAATGGCTTCACCTCTCTGAGTGCAAGTTTCCTCATCTGGAAAATGGAAGTGATGATAACGTACCCACCTCTTAGGGGCCACGTGAAGTGCTCAGAACAGGCTACATCTGCTATTACAGTTGTGATTCTTAAAAGCTTATCATCCAAGAAACAATGTAAGCCACTGTGTTTTGGGTCCCAGACTTAGAGCAGGAGAGGAAAGCTGAACGCAGGAGTGCCAGTGGGGATCCGTGTACAATAGAGATGGACTTGGATGTGTTCAGAGAGGGATTTGTGGGTAAGATTCCTCAGGACGCCTGTATCTTGAAACAAAAGGGGCGTTATTTTATATAAGTGAAATATGTGAACCTTCATGGGACCTCAGTTTGAAAAACCCCCAGCTGTAATCAACTTGTAGGGACAGTGGGGGACATTTGAGTATAGACTGGATAGTAAATGATACTAGGGAATCAGTGTCACTTTTCTGGGGCATAATGACAGTGCTGTGACTACATAGAAGAATGCTGTCATTTTTAGGAAAAGAATGACAGAGCTTTTAGGAGTTAAGTTCAGGTGTGCAACTTCATCTAAGTGGGTCAGCCGAATAATAATCATGATAACAGCAATAGCAACAACCTCACACACACACACAAAGCAGACGAGGCAGGATGCTGCAGGGCTTAATACAGGTGAAGGATATGTGGGTGTTCCTTGTGCTACACTTGCAACTTTTCTGTCTGTCTGTATTTTTGCAAAATGAAAGGGTGGTGGGGAATGAGGCAGACCCAAGTCTATACCCTATTCTGCCACTTCCATGCTGTGTGACCTGAAGCCAGGCAGTATGCCTCTCTGAGCTTCTTGCTTTCTCACCTTTTAAGTGAAGGCATTAGTAGTTCTTACTTCCTGGAGTAGCTGTAGAGATTCAGCTAGAGAATCTACAGGTCCTTGGAGTCGATTTCGACTCACACGGACCCCATAGGACAGAGTAGAACTGCCCACAGGTCTTCCAAGGCTGTGAGTCTTTACGGAAGCAGACTGCCTCATCTTTCTCCCACGGAGTTGCTGGTGAATTCCAACAGCCCACATTGTGGTTAGCAGTTAAATGCCTTTAACCACTGCACCTCCACAGCTCCTTTGGACTCAATAAAGAGCACAATAAATTTTTTTATAAAATAAAAGCTTAATAAATGCTTTATTGAAGCATAATGTGTATACAGAAATGTACACACAGCATAAGTGTACAGCTTGATGAATTTTCACAGAGTAGAGTGTTCATGGGAGCTCTGGTGGCGTAATGTCTAAGCATTTGACTGCTGACCAGAAGGCTGGCGGTTCAAACCCACCAGCCACTCCTTGGAAGGAAGGTTGGGCAATCTACTTCCATAGTGATACCACCTCGGACACCCAAGGAGAGGTCATTGTGAGTCGGATCCAACTTGGCAGCAGTGGGTTTGTTTTTTTTTGGTAGAGTGTTCATGCACCCAGATCAAGAAACCCTCAAACAGTGAATCTCAGACTTTATGGTCTCAGTATCTCTGCACACCCTTAAAACGGAAACGTAAGTGTATACAACGTGGTGTAGTCACACCGTAGGAGGTTACTCAGCCAGAGAATGACATTCTGATGCGTGCAACACGGATGACCCTTGGAAACATGCTGTGTAAGATAACACTGCCAACCCACTGGCACTGAGTGGATTCCGACTCACAGCGCCCCTAGAGGACAGAGTAGAACCGCCCCATAGGGTTTCCAAGGCTGTCAGTCTTCACAGAAGCAAAGCCCAAACCAAACTCACTGCCTTTGAGTTCATGGTGACCCAGCGTCCCTAGAGGACAGAATAGTAATCTTTGCAGAAGCAGGCTGCTACATCTTCCTCCCATGGACCTTTTGGTTAGCAGCCCAGTGCTTTAACCACTGTACCATCAGATCTCATATCGAGTAAGATAGGCAGTCACAAAAAGACAAATACTGTGTGATCTCATGTGAAATAGGCAGATATCCAACGATTGGATGGAGGGAAAAAGGGGAACACTGAGTTTCTGTTTAAATGGTGGTGGAATAATTCAGAAAAGCGTGCTGATGATGGTTGCAACCATGTGAAGAATGTAACCCAGTGTCACTAACTCCCACATAGACAGATTGTTGAATTGGTGGATTGTTTGTTATGTGTATTTGCACCACAATCTTTAAAAAAGAGAAGAAACCTCAGAACTGTGGTTGTGAAGCTTTTTGGTCTCAAGATCCCTGCACCCCCTTAAAACTGATGAGTGAGTAAATAAAATGGTTCTAGTCACATCCTGGAGTGTTTTTCAGCCATAAAAAGGAGTGGAGTACTGATCCGTGCCACAGCGTGGATGAGCTTTGGAAACGTTGCCAAGTGAGGGAAGGCAGATACGAAAGGCCACATGTTATATGATTCCATTTAGTCAGCATCTAGAATCAGGACAGAACCCTACAGGGACAGAAAGTAGATTGGTAGTTACCAGGACTGGGGAAAGGAGCCCTGATGGCACACTGGTTAAGCACTCAGCTGCTAACCGTAAGGTTGGCAGCTGGAACCCACAGGAGAAACGTGGCAGACTGCTTCTGTAAAGCTTACAGCCTTGGAAACCCTGTGGGACAGTTCTACTCTGTCCTGTAGGATCACTGAGTCAGAGTCAAGTTGGGGGCAACAGGTTTTGGTTTTAGGGCTGAGGAGTTTAGGGAGAAATGGGGACTAATTGCTAATGGGTACGGAGTTTCTTTCTGGGGGTGATGAAATGTTCTAGAATTGATTGTGGTGAATGGTTGCACAGCTCTGTGAAAATCCTAAAAGCCATACAAATCTATGCTTGAGATGAGTGCATTGTGTAATATGTGAATTATATTTCAGTAACGCCATTACGGAAAATATTGAGGGCTCCCCAAGGCTTTGTTGATGTATGTTACATTTACTGGCATTTATGTGTGTTACACTTACTGGTATTTACCATGTTAGAGATTAAAGCTAAGAAATTGTTACAACACACAAACACACACACACATCCCACAGCCGTCAGTGACACTGTCTGCGTGTACAGCCGTCCGCGATGCTGTCTGCACACGTCATCGAGCCTATGGAAGAGTCCAGTGGGCACTCGGGAGAATGGGAGGGAAGGAGGAGCAAATAGCATCTATTATTATGAGAAAAGTTTTGGTCTCATGGACCATCTGAAGGGTCACAGAGACCCCCTGGCACCTCCCATACCACACTTTGAATTTACTGCCCTAGAATTTCCAGAAGCCCCTCTCATGCCCCCTTTTAGTCACTCCTAGTTTCTCTACTGTCTTGGCTTCTAAAACTCTCATTTTGCCTAACTTTGCTCTTCATATGAATGGAAATGGACAGTGTATTTATTCTCTTAGGAGTCTGGCTTCTTTGGTGCAGTGTTGTGTTTGAGAGGCATGTCCGTGTGGTTGGTGGGTGTGTAGATTGTTCAGTCTTTAGTTTCCCACTGTGTGGCTGCCACAGCTCGTCCGTTCGCTCTCCTGATGCTCCTGTGCATTGTCTCCAGTTTGGGGCTGTCATGATCACTGCTACTGTGAACAGACTTGTACTGTCTCTGTTGGTGGACACATTAATGCACTTCCCTAGGAGAGGAATTGCATTGGGTGTTAAGTGGAGCTTTAAGGAGCTCTGGTGGCATAATGCCTAAGGCATTGACTACTAACCAGAAGGCTGGTGGTTCAAACCCACCAGCCACTCCATGGAAGGAAGACTGGGCAATCTACTTACACAGAGATACTGCCTTGGAAACCCAAAGGGGGTCGCTGTGAGTTGGAATCGACTCAACAGCAGCAAGTTTTTTTTTTTTTTTTTTTAATGTGGAGCTTTAGTAGAAACCTCCCAGCTGTTTCTCAAAGGGCCTGTGCCATGACACTCACCACACACAACCTGAGTGTAGGTTGCTCCACATCTTTGCCAACACTTGGTATTGTCTTTTTCATTTTAGCCATTCTGGTGGGTGTACGGTGGTATGATACTCATCATGGTCCTGATAAATGATTACTCTCTCCTCCCCAGAGGCTGGCTCCCAGGCAGGCTCCAGCCCTTTCCTGTCGGAAGCCAACGCTGAACGCATCGTGCAGACCTTGTGTGCTGTTCGGGGGGCCGCCCTCAAGGTTGGCCAAATGCTCAGCATCCAGGGTACAGCGTGACCCTCCATCCCTGACCCCTGACCTCACTTCTTCCTCACCCCCCCCACCCGCTAACATCCCTGACTTCAGATCCTCACACGGGGGCCCTCCTCCTTCACTCCTTCCCTCCTCTTCTCTCCCAAGACAACAGCTTCATCAGCCCCCAGATCCAGCGCATCTTCGAGCGGGTCCGCCAGAGTGCTGACTTCATGCCCCGCTGGCAGATGATGGTGAGTGCCCGGGGGGCTCCATCCCACCCCACCCTCTGCCTTCATCGATCTGCTCAGTGCCCGACCCTGACGCTCAGCCTCAGCTACCCCGGCGTGAGATGGGACCTCCTGAAGCCCACTCCTCCGAGCCGCTGTGCCAGTGCTATGAGAAGGTGACGAGCAGGCCATGCGGTGCCGGGCACAACCCAGGCCCCATGGGGCTGCTAAAGAGGCAGCGGAGCCCAGTCCCGAGGCCAGCGTGGGCCCGAACCCTGGCCTGATCTCTCCGTATCTCGGTTTCGTCATCTGTGCAGTGAGGATAGTGATAACACGCACATCGTCGCGTTAGGTCAGTTAGTTTACCTAACACACACAGAACAGGCCCGACGCTCAGTGAGATGCATTTTATTACTTTTCTTGGTAAATTAGAGGAGATAGTTTCTGTAAATAGATTGGCACCACGCCTGCCACCAAGACATCAGCTGTTCTTGTAATAACCGAGGAAGGGTGGACTCTGGAATCTGGCCACCTGCCTGCCTTTTAGTCTCTGTTCTGCTCCCTTGCCAGGTGACCTTGGGCAGTCGCTGCCCCATTCGGAGCTGCTCTGAACAGGACCCAACCCCAGGAGGCCCTCAGAAAATTTGAGCTCTTCCTTATCACATTAACTTCAAGTTGCTAGTATGTTATACAAGTATAAGAAAGAATTATTATCAGGCTAACTATAGATAGTAACAGTGTCCACCACCGCCTGGGGGATGTAGGCTCTGGAGATAAGCTGGGCTGGGCCACCCAGCCCCCGCTGCCTGGTTGGTCCCCACGGGCGAGAGACTTCTCTCTGAGCACTATTTTTTCATCTGCAAAGTGGGGTAGCCGTCAAGAGCTTAGCCCGGGGCCCAGTGGGTGTGAGCGTCCTGTTGTTAGTGCTGGGGTCATGAACGCGCGCAGCTGCCCATGGTCGTGACAGGGTTGGCTGTGACCACTCCCCTCAAAGTTCGTTCATTCTTTTTTTTTTTTTAATTGTGATTTGGGTTAAAGTTTACAGAGCAAATTCACTTTCCATACAGCAGTTCACATACCTTTGTCTCATGACATTGACCACAATTTACCCCAATGCAACAGCTCCCCTCCCAGTTCCTCCCGATAATTACCTCTTCCCTGTGTCTATCTGTGGCGGTTATGTTTGTGTGTCAACTTGGCTGGGCCTGGTTGAGTGGCTGGGAAGCTGGTGGTAGTTATTTCCCATGATGAGACTGGCAATCAACTCCATGGTGGGATCTACCACAAGCATCTGGGTAGCTGCCTTTGGGATGTGGTCTGCTTCCTGTATTTAAGGAGAAGTCTTGGGAGTGGTCTCCAGCCTATGGCACGCTTGGACCCTGCATGTAGCCATGTCGTTGCTCAGCAGCCTGCTATGTTCTGCCGACTTTGGGACTTACAATGGACTTAAGTTAATGGCCTGCCGTGTGGTTTGGTAACATCAGAAATGTGCCTTTTTACTCGTCAACCTTGGGACTTCTCAGCCTCAGCAGCCAGCAGCTGTCTGAGTGAAGAAATGCCTCTAGCTCCAGTGGACCGGGAGCAGGAGGCAGAGCTGGACCCCAAGGTTGAGAGGGGCTTTCACCCAGCCCCTAGAGCCTGGCACTTTGAACTTGGACTTAAAGCCTCCAAATTGTAAGAAGAAACTCCTGTTTGTTAAGGTCATCCCATTTATGGTATATTCCTGTCAGAGTGGCGCCAGGGAACCAGGACAGCATCCCTCCATGCACTCCTGCCCCCTCAGCTGTCTCCTTGTGCCAGGCTCTAGGGGCCAAAGTAGGAGGGGGAACAATGTTTCGTGTAGTATGCTATGCCAATTGAGCTTGATGTCCTCTGCAACTATGGTCCCGAGCCCACAGGTTCAACTACTGGGTCCCTCTGGGTAGCTGGCTGTGGCCAAGATGTGACTACAGCCTTGTCCCTTGTCAGCTCTACTATACACTTATAGAACCATTGTTTGCCAACCCTATACATGGTCTTGGGTATAGTCCCTGCTGCACAGACATACCTAATAGTTCAGCCTGCCCACCCATCTATCCACCCTTATACCCGTGTTTGCCTTCACTGACCATGCAGAACTGTATGTGCAAAAGGGTTCATCTTTGTTGTCTGCACCTCCCACGTGCCTCTCTATGTCTTCCTCTTCCTCAATGCCACCGTGTTGATCACTCACGTTTGGTACATTGCCCTTCTCTTCACCCAAATCAATACTTACCTCTACTTATCTAACAGTGTTCCCTCCCCTCCCCTCCCACCCCTGGTAACCAACAAAGAAAATTTCCTTCCATAGATAAACCTTTCCTTGACTTTTACAACAGACTAATACAATGTTTGTTCTCAGAGAGTTCTTGAAGAGGAGCTTGGCAGGGACTGGCAGGCTAAGATGGCCTCTTTGGAGGAAGTGCCCTTTGCCGCTGCCTCAATCGGGCAGGTGCACCAGGGCATGCTGAGGGATGGGACGGAGGTAGCCGTGAAGATCCAGGTAAGGAGGGTGAGGCGGGGGTGGTGGTGGCCCCTGTTGACCTGGAGGAGGAGTGACTCCCTGCCTGTCTCCCGTGCAGTACCCTGGCGTCGCCCAGAGCATCACGAGTGACATCCAGAACCTGCTGGCGGTGCTCCGGATGAGCACGGGCCTGCCGGAGGGTGAGGCGCTCCCTCCCCATGGAGCTGGATGGGGGCAGAGTGGCCCATGTGGGGCTGTGTGTGAGAGAATGTGCAGTGCATGAGAGACACTGAGGCACAGAGAGCGTGTGTGTGAAGAGAAAACTTAACTGATTCTGAACGAGTCACAGAGACAAGCCTGGTCCGAAATTCAGACGCAGACACCGGAGGGTGTGCAGTGTAGAGAGGGGTCGTAGGTGTGGGAGAAGCAGCAGGAGCAGAAAGCGATCGTAAAGAGGCAGCATGTTTGTGTTACAGCACGTGGGAAACTGACTGAGGAAGATGGAGTGGAGTTGTGTGAGAAAGAAAAACTCCAGGAAAGAGAGTGGTTTTATACAGGATGGTCAGGATGCAGATTGGGTGGCCGGTGTGACTGTGAGATGTGAGGGACTGGTGTGCACATGCGTGGAAGACACAGACCAGGAAAGCCTTTGAAGGACTGTGGCTGTATGAAGGACAGGGAAGTGTGTGATGTGTGTGTCAAGGGCACAGTGGACAGAGACCGGGAGTGTGCGTGTGTCTGGAGAGCAGAGGTGGATGATGGACAGGGAGGGGAGAACTGAGAAGCCACCCATGAGTGGGAGCCCGAGGTGTGGGCTGGACAGTGGCCTTCCCGGCTGACAGAGCTGTACCTCTCAGGCCTGTTTGCAGAGCAGAGTCTGCAGGCCTTGCAGCGGGAGCTGGCTTGGGAGTGTGACTACCGGCGTGAGGCAGCTTGTGCCCAAAACTTCAGGTGAGCTGAGCCCCTGCAGGGCCCTTCGAGACCACTCTCCTTCCAGCTTCCCTTCTTCCTTCCCTCCTGGGTTGAGCGGACGGTAGAGGCCCCTAAGTGGGGCTGGTAGACTCTTCATTCATTTGTTCAAGCACCTTCGCCTCTTTGGTCCCCATGTTTCTGTCTTCTGTGAGCTGATGGGGGAGATGGACTTGTCAACAGGGAATTGATTACACAGTGAGATACTGTTACACCCACTGGGTTGACAAAGACTAAGGGATGTGACAGTGCCGAGAGCTGGAGAGAACAGGACTCCACAGTATCCCTCATACATGTGGGCTGAAGGGGACTTTGATATCAGCATTTTGGGCAAACAGTTTGGGAACATCTGTAAGGCTCAAAATTCACGTACCCAACAACCCGATAGTTGCTCTTCTAATTAAATACCTCAGAGACGCTCCCAACTGAATCTTCTAGAATGCTTAGGGGAACACTGTTTGAAATAGTCCAAAACAAGAAACAACTCAAATCTTGACCACACCAGAGTGGATGACGTAATGGTGGTGTGCTCATCAGTGAAACGTGAATGGTGAGATGAACCGTGGCTTCCAAAAACAATACGGTCGCGTCATAGAAGCATCACAATACGCAGCAGTTAATTACACCTCAACGGGATCCTCCACCACGTGGTGGCAAGCTCTGTGGATGCAGAGTGAGAGGAAAGGCCCCAGAAGGCAGGGGTTGGGGGCGTTCTGTGGGACTGACAGGTGTGGGCTCAAATGCCAGGTACACCCTTACCCACTTGTGTGGCCTGAACCTGTACAGTGGCTTCAGGAGAGTGTCATCCTCTTTAGGGGACTGAGGATCGAGGGAACTGTGCTGAGGAAGTACTTGACACAGGGCCCTGCTCAAACATTAGAGTTTTTATAAATAAGAACAAAAACACAAGCCCCCAAGCAGGACCTTGAGGAGGAGGGCATGATCTGGGGCTGGGCCACAGTCCTCCCATGTGGGATCTGGGGAGACTCCCTCTACAGTGCCCAGGGAATAAAAATCCACACCCTCTGGCCTCTGCCCATCTACCCGGGCCCCCTCACTCTACTCCAGCCACCCCACAGCTGCCCAGTGACAGGGCTTTCACGATCTTTGCTCCCCACATCTTCCACTGAGACACCCTACAGTTGAGCTGGTGGAGTCATTTCTTTGGGAGGTGGTGGGTTAGGGGATGGGGGTGGAACAGGCCTTGGGGCTGGCGCATTGCCTGTCTGTCCCCTGCATCCTCCCGCACAGGGACAGATGGACACAGAAACGGATTCTTTCCCTTGTATTGATTTACAAGCATGGAGAATAATAACCCCAAGGAGTGACCAATGCCGGTCGCCATGGACTCTTTGGATGAATTAGTGAATTGCTGAAAGAAGTGATACACACCACGATGAGCGCTTTGGGCTCCAAGGGCAGCTGGAAGCCATGGGAATGTGGTGGTGTTTTTTTTTTAATTGTGATTTGGATGAAAGTTTGGAGAGCAAATTCATTTTCCATACAGCAGCTCACATTTTGTTTCATGACATTGATTGCAATTCCCACAGTGCAACGGCTCTCTTTCCACTTCCTCCCTGTGGTTACCTTTTCCCTGTGTCCTTCTTAGCCACAGGAATGTTGGAGGTAGCAAAGTGGTAACCAGTCTCCAGCAGCACCCCATTGTAGGCATGGGCCCAGAATAAGTGCTGTGGAGATAGCTGTTGAATGGATGAATGAAATGTCTGAATGGATGTTGGTCCAGCCAGGACTTGGCATCACTCAGAGCAGAGGCAAGAGAAGGGCAGGGAGAGTGCAAGACACAGGCTCATCTTGGAGGACTGTTCAGAGCTAGGCCCAGGCGCCTGAAGCAGGACACTGGTTCCCCTCCTCCCTCCTGCCCCAGGCAGCTGCTGGCAGATGACCCCTTCTTCCGGGTGCCGGCTGTAATTCAGGAGCTGTGCACCACACGGGTGCTGGGCATGGAGCTAGCCAGAGGGATCCCTCTGGACCAATGCCAAAGCCTGAGCCAGGACATCCGAAACCAGGTACATGGTCCCAGTGGGCAGTAGGGCAGGCACTGCCCCGGGGGAGCTGGGGGGGAGGGGCCAGGCCCATGGTCTTACTGCATCTGTTCCCTACCCCACCCCACCCCCAAGATTTGCTTCCAGCTCCTGAGGCTGTGTCTGCGGGAGCTGTTTGAGTTCCGATTCATGCAGACGGACCCCAACTGGGCCAACTTCCTGTATGAAACGTCCAGCCACCAGGTTGGTTCCTTGTAGTGTGCATCAGGATACACTAGCCACTTAAACAAGTAGACCCTGATATTCCAGTAAGTCAGGACAATAGTGGTTTGATGTTCATCCGTGGGACAGGGTGGCTGCAGAGTCCAGGGGCTCAGGCTCCTTACCTGTTGTGGTTGTGTTGTCCCCTGGGCCTGGCACTGCTCTGCTTCTAGTGGAAGGGGACACAGAGGCTGAGAGGGTAACCCCTTCTTCACAGCTTTGGCCAGATGTCACCCGTCATTTCCTTTACCTTCCTTTTCACTGATGAGAACCAGTCACCTGGCCTGTCTAGGTGCGGCGGATGCAGGCAAATGGAGTCCTTGGCTTGGCCACTGGCTTCTCAGTGGCATTGTGACCCTGTAAAAGAGGGAGAACAACTTTTGGAAGGGTTAGCCATTCACTAAAGAGCTCTGGGGGTATAGTGGTTAAGGCATTTGGCTGCTAACCAGAAGGTCAGTGGTTTGAACCCACCAGCCACTCCATGGAAGAAAGATGAGGCTGTCTGCTTTTGTGAAGATTGACAGCCTTGGAAATCCTCTGGGGTAGTTCTACTCTGTCCTGTGCGGTCACTATGAGTCAGAATCAACTCGATGGCAGTGGGTTTGGGTTTGGGTTTGATTTATAATGGCGTCCAGCAGACACTGTATTTCTTCATACGGGTTGTGGTCAATAGTTGGAACTCCTGCCCTAGAGAAACTCTCACACGTGTGCCTACAGAGCATCGTGTTTAATAATAGAAGCCAGAAACAACAACAGTGTCCAGCCGCCAGGCTAGTGCTTTGAGATCCATTCACGCAATGAGGTCCTGATACAGCAGTGAGAAATGAATGAACAAGCTCAAAACCATGTAGGCCAGGAACAAGTTGTAGGACAGCAATAGTAAATGCCAGTCAAGTGAAGTTTTAAAACATGCAGAACATGACTGTGTATTGTTTATAGATATATAAGTAGACAATGTATCAGTGTGGGTTTGGGATGATGGGTGCAGTGCTGGTGATACAGTGGGTGAAGCGCCTGGCTGCTAGCCTAAAGGTGGGCGGTTGGAACCCATCAGCCCATTCCCGTGGCAGAAGGATGAGGCAGTCGGCTTCCCTAAAGGTTTACTGCCTTGGAAACCCTGTGGAGCAGTTCTACTCTGTCCTCTAGGGGCGCTGTGAGTCAGAATCCACTAGACTGCAAGTGGTGGGTTGGTTTTTTGTGTGTGTGGGGGGTGATACATGTGATTTCAGGAGCAAGCTAACCTTGGTAGTGGGGCGGGGGTAAGGCATGTGGAGGCTCCCCCTGGCTTGGATATTCTATATTTTAAGCTGAGTGATGGGTTTTGAGGATTTTCATTTTGCTTTTCTATACGTTTTTATTCTCTAGACTTTTCTGTACTCCTAAAACATGCTGTTATAAAACAATTGGGATCACAAAGTAAAAGCCAGGTCCTGCTGACTGCCACGTGGGGGTGGACTGGAAGGGCTGAGGCTGGAGGCGAGGAGCCCAGGCTGGCAGCTGGGCAGGGACCCTGGCTGGAGAGGGCAGGGCCAGGGGTGCGGGGAATAGATCCTGACTGTCCCCCGAGTCAATGGTGGGGCTGTTGATGGCCTCCCCGTATTCCCTTCTCCATCCCCATTCCCAGGTGACTCTGCTGGACTTTGGGGCAAGCCGGGAATTTGGGACCGAATTCACAGACCATTACATCGAGGTGAGTGCCCTGCTCTGGGGCCTCTGAGGGCCGGGGCCCGGGCTGAATGCTGAAGCAACAGTGAGGAGAGACACTAGCTGGAATTGAAAAATAATAACTGGTAGTAATGTAGTAATATTAATAGGAGTTCTGGTGGCGTAGTGCCTAAGGCACATGACTGCTAACCAGAAGGCTGGCGGTGGTTCAAACCCTCCTCAGAAGGAAGGTTGGGCAATCTACTTTTGTAGTGATACCACCTCAGAAGCCCAAGGAGGGGTCGCTGTGAGTCGGATCTGACTCGATGGCAGGGAGTTTGTTTTTCTTGGTTATGGTAATAGCCCTGGTGGCGCAGTGGATAGGCATTCAGCTTGTAACCAAAAGATCAGCAGTTTGAACCTGGCAGAGGCTCTGTGGGAGAAAAACCCCACAAGCTGCCTCCAGTAAAGATCTCAGTCTAGGAAACCTTGAGGGGCGGTTTTAGTCTGTCCTGTGGGTCACCGTGAGTCGGTATCCACTTGCCAGCACACAACAACAGTAATATTAATAGCTAATACATACACAGCACTTAATACTGTGTCAGGCACTGTTCAGGCACTTTCCTTATAGTAATTGATTTAAGCCATGCAGCAACCCTGTGGGGGGGTCAGGACCATTATTAGCCCCATTTTATAAATGCAGTAATGGCAACTCAGAGAGGTTATGTGATTTCACCAAGGGTCACACAGCTGGTAAGTGGCAGAGCTGGGATTCAAATGTAACTAGTCTGGGTCTAGAACCTATGCACCCACCCTTTGACTTCTCCCCTCCTAAGAGAAAGAGTCACAGTGGCCATCTTGTCAGGTCAAACCGCTGCCCCCCTCTGCCCCTTACCACACGCACACACACGCAGGCTGCTCCCTTGGGGTGGCTCTGCCCCTCAGGAAGTGCCCTGGTCACCCCCACCCACCAAGATCCCTTTGCCTCAGAGCACACCATCCCGTTCGTTTGCTGAGATGGAGCTTCAACTCGGCTTCTAATCATTTAGTCATCGGCTCAAACATCCTCTGATATTCCCTCTATGCCCAGGTCTCTGGGTGACGCGGGAGACACACCAGGGACCAAGCCAGGTCCCCACTTTCCCAGAGCTCACAGCCCAGTGGGAGACAGTGATGGCCCAGAGTGGTCAGGGCTGGGATGGGGGAAGCACAGGAGGCTGGGGGAGTCCAGAAGGGGTGTCTGACCCAGCCAGGGTCGGTGAGGGCTTCCTGGAGGCTGGTCTCAACCGGAGGGATGAGGACGACCAGCTGGGAAGGGAGTGGGAGGGTGTTCCAGACAGACGACACATGCAGAGGCCACGAGGCACGAAGCAGGGCTGTTCCTGTCAGAGCAGTGTGTCTTAGTCACCCAGCGTGGCTGTAACACAGATACCGCAGGGAGGTGGCTCCGAGGAACAGCAGCCAATTTCTGGCCACTTCTGGAGGCTGCATTCCAGACAGGTCTCGGCTGTGTGGGTTCCTTCTTGGTCTGTCGCTCCAGGCATTCTTTGGCTCATAGCAGATCCTCATATGGTGTCTATCTTCCCCCTGCATGTGTCTCCAGGTCGATTCTGGTCTTTTCATAACTCAGAAGTGGTTAGGTTTAGGGTCCACCCTACACTGGTATGACCTCATTAATATAACAGAAGTAAAACCCCGGTTTCCAAATGAGGTCACACCCACAGGCACAGAGGTTAGGGTTTCAACACACTTTGAGGAGCCCCAGTTCAGTCCGTAACACAGTGCTTCTCCCTATTTAACGTACATGTGAAACACAAGTTCTAGTCAAGTGGGTCTGGAGTTGGCATAAGATTATGCATTTCTAATGCACTCCAGGTAAGGCCAGTGCCACCTGTCCAGGGACCACACTGGGTGGAGAGGCCTTCCCTCCAGCAGCTGAGCACAGTCACGATTTCTGCTACCCAGGGATGCCCCAGTGGACCAAAAGGAAGTCCACATTCTGACTGGGAGGGCAGGTGGGGGTCAGAACAGGTGCCAGAGACGAGGCTGGAACCCATCACCCCGGGGTTTACAGGCCATGCTTGGCAGATGCTACTTTATTCTGGTGCACTGGGGAGCCCTGGGAGAGATTTGAACAGGGGAGGGACCTAGTCAGAATTAGAACGCTCCCTCTGACTAATGATGGTCTTTAAGACCAGTTCCCAGAAAGGCTGTGGAGAGGGGAAGAGGATGCAGTTGGGAGACTCCTTAGTGGACAGTTGAGAGCCAGTGGCTGGGGGGGGGGGCAGAGATGGGCGGCAGGATGAGGCCCAGCGCTCTGGCTGGGGATGGAAAACGGTGGCCCTACTCCTGAGATGGGAACAGGAAGGCGGAGCTGATGTTCTACCCCAGGACCCTTGGGGCCCTCTGTAGGTCACAGAATGAGGCACAAAACCAAGGGCACTGGGGGTAGTTTGGCCATCTCAGTGCTCCCACCCCTCCCAGGCTGTTAGCAAGGCCCTGCTGCCACCTCCTCAGCCTTTTCTAGTCAAAGAGCCCTGTCACACCAGGCCCCCTGAGGACCACAGGCCTGACAGATGGCCAGACAGGCCCTGGCAGGGGGAGCTGAGGCCCAGCATGCCGCAGGAGTCAGAAGAGAAGGGTTAGATCCAATCCAGTGCCCCCTGCCCCACGGCAAGGCAGCACAGTGGTTAAGGGTTTGGCTGGGGGAGACAGACTAACCCAAGTTCCAGGCTTGGCCATGCCCCACCCCCAGCCCAGGCCTGCTTCCTCTTCTACGAGGTAGGGACCCTCATACACACCCTGTCATAATAGTAAACCCCTTGCTGTCGAGTCCGATTCAGAGTGATAAACGCTTGTGATGGGATAGCGCTTCCTGCTTCCTATAGGCACAGGGCTAAGCGCTCCCCGTAGAGCACTCCTTTATCCTCAAAACTGCCTCGGAGGCCTGGAGGGAGAGCAACTTCCCTAGAGCCCTGAGCCAGCAAGTGGCAGAGCCAGATGTCTTAGTTATCCGCGCGCTGCTGTAACAGAAACACCCCGAGTGGGCAGCATTAGCAAACACACTGCCTCACAGTTGAGGAGGCTAGAAGGCCGCATTCATGCAGCTGGTTCTGTGGGAAGGCTTTCTCTCTCTCTGGGCCCTGGAGGAAGGTCCCAGTCTCTTCCAAGCTTCTGCTCCCTTGCAGTCTTCCTGTGCTGTGGCTTCTCTTCCTGTCTGCTCTGCCGGCTTGGCTTGGCTCGGCTCGTTTAATCTCTTACATCTCAAAAGAGATTAACTCAAGACACCCTACACTCATCCTGTCTCGTTAACCTAACAACCCATCCCCACATGGGATCATAACCACAGGCTTAGAGGCGAGGATTTTCAACTCATTTTGGAGGACATCATTCAGTGGGTCCCTAACAGCAGGGTTCAGGCCAGGCCAGGCCTTCCCCAGCCTCCCTAAGTGAGCAACCAGCTCTACAGAGGCGCAGTCCACACCCAGATGTGCCATGGGTTCACCGAGTGCCTCCTGGGGGCCAGGCTCTGTGCATGTGCGACTCAACCCAGCAGGGCTCCCTGCTCACACTGGCTCAGAGTCCAGTGTGGGTGACAGGCATCAACCAGGCGATCCTAGAGACGGCACAGTGGCAACCTGCACCTGGAGTTCGGGGTCACGGTCCCCTTCTTGTCCAGCTCAGTATTTGGACACATGCCCAGCACCTGACCCATGTTTTCTTCTGAGCCGTTTCACTGCGGTAGCGTCCAGGCAGGTGGGCAGACCCCCCGGCCACCCTCCCCCAGGCTTTACAATGGTCTGGAGGGAGAAGCACACTGACTGGGCGGCTGTGGGGGAGAGGCTTCTGGGTATGAGGCTCAGGCGTGTGAGAGTGGAGGGAGTACGGGGAGGACACCCCCACCTCGAGCCCCTGCTGGGCTTTGACCCTCTGCTCCACACCCGCCTCCCCAGGTAGTGAAGGCTGCAGCTGATGGGGACAGAGACCGGGTCCTGCAGAAATCCCGAGACCTCAGATTCCTCACCGGCTTTGAAACCGAGGTTGGGAGACACTGGGGGGTGGGGGCCTGGGCTCTATTCCGAGGGCTTTGGGGAGGGAGGCGGAATGGAGGCTGCTCACTACCCCAGAGCCCTGGGGAAATGGGCACTTTGGGGAGTGGGGGCTGCTGCTCTCTTCTGCACTGCAGGGTGCGTGTCTGGTGGGAGAGGATGTGAGGAGCTGCTTGTTTAGGGGGATCAGAGCCTGCTAAGGGAGCCCCGATAGCACAATGGTAAAAGTGCTTGGTTGCCAACTAAAGCCTGGTGGTTCGAGGCCACCACGAGCTCTGAAGGAGGAAAGCGCTGGTGGTCTGCTCCCTAGAACTAGGGCCCAGGGAGCCCCCTGGAGAAGTGCTGCTCTGCGTGTGGTCACTGTGACCTGGAGCCCATTCAGCAGCACACACCAACAGCTTGTCTGCCAAACGGTCTGAAGAACTGGGGTCTGCTTATTACTTTTGGGGGAGGTGGGAGCTTCTTACGCGTGCTAGCGGCTCTGGAGGAGGCGGGGAGCTGCTGGTCTCCTCTGGGCTAGGTGCAGAGCTGGTGTGTCCTCACTGGGGCGCCCGTTACCCACCCTGCTCCAGGCATTCTCAGACGCCCACGCGGAGGCAGTGATGATCCTGGGGGAGCCTTTTGCCACGCCGAGCCCCTACGACTTTGGGGCAGGGGACGCTGCCCGCCGCGTGCAGGACCTCATCCCCGTGCTGCTGCGGCACCGGCTGCGCCCACCCCCTGAGGAGACTTACGCCCTGCACCGAAAGCTGGCAGGGGCCTTCCTGGCCTGCGCCCGCCTGGGCGCCCGCATTGACTGCCGGGACCTCTTCCAGGACACCTACGACCGCTACTGGGCCTGTCGCCAGAGATAGCCACAGCCCACAGCCTGCTGACCAGAGGGAACCTCTGGCACCAAGAAGCCCCCGTGCCCCTCCCACAGCAGCCGCCATCCCCTGTTCCTTCCCCCTTTACTCCGCGTTGGAAGCAACTTGGTCTGCCCTGTGATGCTCACACCCTTCCTTAGCCCCGAGGCTGGGAACCCTGGAACTGGGGAACTCAACTTCCTGCCCCAGACCGCGGCCTCCCCACTCCAGAGTGGGCACCCCGCAGCCCTGAGCAGGGGAATCCGTGAATTTGTCTCCATCTGAGGAAGACCGTGGCCCCCAGCGAGCCACCCTGAAGACCCAGACTCCTGGAGGGGGCCGCTCTCATCTGCTCAGGTCACCCAGGACCCAGCCGCGAAAGGGGAGGGCCGGTGCTCGGTGGAGCGGCCCTCACCTTTGTCCCCCTCCCTCCGCCACCAGCTGCTTAACCGCTTCAGGCGCTCT
Source organism: Orycteropus afer afer (assembly GCF_000298275.1). NCBI lineage: Eukaryota > Metazoa > Chordata > Mammalia > Tubulidentata > Orycteropodidae > Orycteropus > Orycteropus afer. The sequence continues at coordinate 9,222,728 of NW_006921686.1, forward strand.
GTGATTCGGGGCGGGGTTTGAACCTTCAGTCCTAATAAAAGCAGCCCTCCTCCTCCCCCAGCTCTTTTCTCTGCGCTGGGGGCGGGGAGGGGGAGGAGTTAGCAGGCGGCCTCCAGGTGCAGATGGTCAGCCCCCCCCCCTTGTCTGAAAGCCCCAGCCCTGCCTGGGCCATCTGTTTACGGGAACCTCCTTCTCCCCGTTACCCCCCCCCCCAACGTGCTGACCACCTGCTCGAAGAACTACAGCAGCTGAGGCCTACCGCCCCCACCCCTCAGGCTGCCTCTTGGGCTCCCGGCTTCCCCTCAGCTCCCAGCAACCTCGCCTTTGCTAATGGGCCTTAATGTCCCGGCCAGCTGCTTTGCCAAACCCACAGGATTCGGGAGGGAGGGGGGGCGCGGCGGCGGAGGCCAGAACCGCGGCCTGGTCCAGCCCGGCGCCCCCGCCCCCGAAGCCGCGACGGTCGTGTACTAGGACGCAGGGGTCTGCTCATTCCCCCTCCCCTTCCTTGTGAAAAGTGCCTCGTCACCGCTTCCGCCCGCCCCCGCCGTGCTGGGAGAACCTTGGGGTTAGCGGGAAGATCGGGGCATATGGAGAGACAAGGCGTCTCCCGAAGCAACTATTTTGGGCGCGGAACCAGAGGGGATCTAAGGTCAGGGGTCACGGAAGGGAAGAAAATCCACGCCTGGGTGGACACTGGGGGAGGACTCAAGCGAGGCTCCCCGCGAACTCAGCCAGCGACTGGCCAGTGGGCGTGGTGGGGCGGTGGCTGCACCAGGGAAGGCGAGGCCGTATTTGCGTATGGGCGTGACCTGCGGGCTGGGGGCGGGGCTTAAGCCGGCAAGGCACAGGGCCGGGGCGGGGCCTTCTTCTTTTACAGCCGGCGGCAGGCCGATGGGCGGGGCCGGGGCGGGGAGCTGAGCAGGAGAGACTCTCCCCCACCCCCGCAACGGAATCCTCTGGGGAGCGGAGCAGGCTCGCGCGTGTGCATCCCGCACCATCTCCCGGCCTCGGGCTCTGGCCCGCGTCAGACCAAGCTGCCGCCGCCTCCGCCGCCAGAGTAGCAGCAGCAGTACTCGGGGATCCGGGCCCAGCCGAGGCCGCGGGAGGCGGGGGCGCCCGGGCCCTGGATGTCCCGCAGCGCGGCGGCCAGCGTGAGAAGGGCGGGAGAGGGGGGCTCGGGGTGGGCGGCGGCGCTGCCGCTGATGTGGCAGAGGATGGGAGGCGGCCGCGACGTCCGGATGGAGAGAGGGTGCCACGGCTGAAGAAGGTGGTCCTGGGCGGGGGTCAGGTCAGGCCCCCAGAACCAAAGCTTAGGAGACGGGGCTCTCGGTCACAGGCCTTCTCTTAGCAGGCCCCAGGGGTAGGGGTTCCCCAAAAAGCCAAGGACAGGGGACTAGAGATTCTTGGTACAAGCCTCTAGGCGAGGTTGTGGGGATGGAGTCCCCCTGACACAGCCTACCTATCAAGCCAAGGCCTTGCAAAGGAGATTCCAGACACCACCCCCACCCCTCCTGCGGGAGGGGACTCTCCGAGCTAGGCAAGGTCTTGAGGATGGGGTCCCCGGCACAGCTTCCCCACCAAGCCAAGGCCTGGGGCGACTCCAGGCACAGTTCCGCCCCCAGGCCTCAGAGACATCACAGCACAACGTGCCCCCAATGTTTGGGCGGTGTCCCAGGCACAACCCGCTCTCAAAACAACGCTTCCCCCTTGTCTTGCACCCCCTCATGCCTAAGTAAGGAGAATTTCAGGCACAGCCCCCCCCAAGGCTTGGTCAGGAGTCCCAGGGCACAGGTTCCCTGGGCCACCCCCTTTGTCCCTGGGGCTGCCCAGCTGTCTTGGAGTGGCCCCGCCCGCAGACAATGCGTCGCCTCCCCCTCCTGGCCCTGGCCCCCCAGGCTGCAGAATCCAGGCTGGGCTAGGGGCGGCTCCCCAGGGACCCAGTGCAACCCCGTCTGTCTGGTCTGTCTGTCTGCTGCATCTGTGGTGATGGTGTCTTTGTGTGTGGTACCTGGGGGTGGGGGGCTGGCATGCGATGGGGAGGTGGCTGGGAGTGTGACCCGCGTTTGTTTGACTGTGTGTATGTGTGCTGCAGCTGGTGACTGAGGAATCCTGTGCTGTGTGGTTGTAAGTGTGTGGTTGTGCCTCTGTGTGTGTGTGACAGCTGCTCACTATATAGGACCCTGTGGTTCTTTTAGTCTGTTTTGAGTGTGTGCGTGGTTGTAACAGTTTGGTTGTATCTGTGATGTTGTGATGTCTTTTGTGGCCTTGTGTCTGTGTGTCTTGGTACCTGGAACCAGGTATGTGACAGTGTATGTGAGTCTGGGGTTGGGCATGGACTGACTGAAGGTGTGGGTAGAGTTATGGCTGTGAGTTATGTCCATGTGTGACCCTCCTATTGCCTGTGAATGCTCATGGTTACATCTATAACTGACTTCATATGTGTATCACACATATGTCTGACACACAACTGTGCAACTCTGGGTGTGTGACTGTCATTGTGTCTGAAGTCACATTGTGCTATGTGACAGGTTGTGTGATGCCCCTGTCCCTGAGTGATTGTATTTATAGTTGTGCATGAGTGCTTTTGGTTATGCATCTGACTTAGTGTCTTGAACACCTGGTAGACTACTATGTGGCATGTTTAATTATGTGTGACTAAGGCTACATATGCGTCAGTGTGGTCTATGCGTAGCAGCACCAGGTAACTGTGTTGGTCAGGGGGATGTATGTGACAGTGGCTTCTCTACGCCTGTGTGTGACCTGCATGTCTGTGACCCTGGGTGGCTGGATGTACGTGTGTCTGTAGCCGTGTGGTTGTTCTTATCCTATGTATTTGTATGTGCGCATTGGACTACTTGTATTTGAGTCTGTGATTTGGTGACAGGGTGACAGGACTGTTTGTGGCCCTGTTCGGACTGAGTCTACCGTGTAAACCCAGCCTTTGTGCCACACCTGGGCCTCTGCATTTCTGTGCACATACCTGACTGTGCTCATAGTATGTGACACTGTGTGCATAAGCCACCAGGTGGGAGAGACTGTGCATGGCTGCCAGGTGTGACTTTGTGTGCTGGCCTCCACAGGGCTGTGGTGTATATATGAGTCCATATATCTGTGTGATTTATGTGACTTGTGTGTGTGCATGAAGAGGAGCGTGTTTCTGTGATGATGTAAGCACATATGGGATGTCCTGTGTTGGTAGTATGGTGTGACCTGTGTCTGAGTAATAGACGCTGACACTTTGTGACTGAACATACATGACCATTTTGGAAACTGTGCATGGCTGTGACCCTATGTGTTACAGAGAAGCACATGTCATATTCAGATCCAGCCACTGGTTTGGTCACAGCCATACTGTGTGATTGTATGCCGGTGACTGTCCATACAGGTGTTGCTGTCATAGAAGACTGTGTGTTGTGACTGACACTATGACCAAACGTATATATCTGGGACTGTGTATGTGTACAGACTATGTGACCAAAAAGGTGTGTTGCTGTGACTGGTGTGGTCAAGGTGTCCCTGTGTCTGTGGGTGGTTATACACGTGGCTGTGTCTGGGGGTGACTCTGTGTGACCAAATGTGTGTATGTTTGAGCATGTTCTTGACTAGGTGTAAACATGTATCTGTGGAGACGTGACAAACGTGTGTAGGTATGGTTGTATCTAGGTGTGACCGGGTGCTTATGGGTGACCAGATGGGTGAACTGTGATTGGGTGTGACTATGTCTGGTGGGGTGATGTGAATATTGTTGGGTGCCTGAGGAAATGTAACTGTCACTGGGTGTGACTACATGTGTGGCTGTGACTACGTGTGTGGCTCTGGTGAGTGCCTGAGCCCTGCTCTTTGTACATGACTGAATTTGTGAGTTATTAAATAGAAGGAGCTGGTGTGACCAATGTTTGTGGCAGGTCTTCGTGGGCTGTGATTCTTCATACATGTTTAGACAATGTCTGTAGCAGGGTCTGTGTGTTTGGGAACGTGAGTGTGTGACCAGATGTTTGTAGTAGCAACTCTGTGCCTGGGATTGGTTATGTGTATGTGTGTGGTCTCATGTGTATACTGTCGTGTCTGTGCCTAACTGTGCCCAGGTGTTGGGGACAACTGAAGACATTAGTTGGCTACACACGTGTGACTGTGTTTGCGTGCAGCCCTGGATGTGTGACTAGAGGCCAAGGCCACTCCTTCCTCACAACATCCCCTTGGGTACTGAGGGCCTCATGAGGCCAGGAGATCCCCATCCAAGGCCCCCCAAACACGTCCACTCCTTCCTGGACCCTGAGGACCAGGTGGCTGGTTGCCCTGGATACCGTTACTATGGCAGCCAGGGTCTTCCTCAGGGAGCCTGAGATTGGGCGTGGGGGTCAGGTGCTGTCCAGAGGTGGGGTGGAGAAGGGAACTAAGCCTCATCCCAGGTGAGCGTCTCATCTTATCCCTCCCTTGGGCAGGGTGGACCCAGGAGGCCTGACCAGCATCTGCCCCCAGCCCCCTGTGGGGCCTTGGGGCCCCCTGCAACCTCCAGGACGGAGCCAGGTGAGTGACCAGCTTGGGAGAGGCCAGGGGCTGAGTGGGCAGGTGGGTTTACCCAGCATGACCAGAGGGACTGCCCCCAGTCACACAGGCTTAAGCACGTGTATGACTGGAGACCCTCACCAACCTTCTCCCTGTCCAGGGGCCACCTAAGCCACACTCATTCACAGACATGCACCCTAGACTATCACACACACGTCTGGACACTCATATCCTGTACCAACATTCCCACACCACAGGGGCAGAGTCACACTACTGCCACAGACTGTTATCACATACCAGACACTCATATCCATGAACATACAGACACATGCACACACACACACACACAAGTAACAAGCTTTCTGGGATCCACACACGTGTGTGAATACCATGGCAGGGACACTGGGAGACATGCTTAAGGAGACTGACACACCAGCTTTCAAAGACGACAATGGTTGAAGACGCCCCTCAAGGACAACTGACTCACCAACATATCACCTCTTATAGACAGCAACAGATGTAGACACCCCTCAGGGACAACATTCACTAATGCAGAAGCTCTCATATACAACAATGGACATAGACACCCTTCACGGACGACATTCACTAACATACAAGCTGTCATAGACAACAGACGTAGACACCCCTCAGGGACGACATTCACTAACATATAAGCTGTCAGACAACAACACACGTAGACACCCCTCATGGATCACAATCACTGACACCACCAGTTCTCACAGACAAAAACAGATGTAAGTACCCCTCACAGACAGTATTCACTAACACACTCACAACCACTCTTAGACATAGCTGGCCTTTAGTGACAGCCTTCAGGAACACACACCCATAGACAACAACCACACTTTGGGACACAGATCCCCACACCCATAGACAACAACCACACTTTGGGATACAGATTCCCTCATGAACAGCATTGACAGACACACACCGTGAACAGCCATTGTCAGACATGAACTCTTCTGTCCAGCCTTCAGAGAACGTACACTCGCCGACACCATTCGAGGATACACACTCGTAGACAACAGCCACATGCTTGCTTGCTCCCAGGGAGTACCCCCATCTGCTGTTGGTGCTCCCAGTCCTGGGTGTCCCCTCACCATCATACCTCTCACCCTCCTTCTTGGACTCTTCAGTGTGGCTCATCAATCAAGGAACACTGTCCTGGTGGGTGGCCACCTCACACACACACACAGCCATACCTCTGACAGGTGCTGGCACACACTGGCCCAGGGGCCGTGCCTTGGAGTAGACATAGTCATTATAGAGGGGCTGTCTCAGAGGCACAGAGACAGGCCCCCATCTCCTACACCCTTCGGATCCTACGCCCTATCCTCAACCCTGGAGCCTCTGAATCCGAGCCCTGTGCCCCACACACCTGACTCCAGTGCCCCTGACTCCTGCAACTCCCAATTCCAGTGCCCTCTGATTGCCCCATTTCCTGACTCTCATACCCCTAAAATCCTGACCTCATAACCTTGACCTGTATGCCCTCCAGTGCCTTGACTTTCCATCCTTTGGTTCCTCATGCCTCTTGACCATCACATCCCCCAACCTCCAAACCCCTCAAACCTGTGACCCATGACCCCCACTCAGGCCTCCACATTCCTTGGCCCTATGTCCATTGCCCCTGTGCTCACTCTCCTTGCCTTCCAGTGCCCCCTGTGTCCATTGAACTCCATGTCCCTTGACCACAAACTGTAATCCTAGGCCCCCTGAATGCCATGTCCTCTCACCCAGTGGCCCCCTAGCCCATGACCAATTCCCATGTTCTCTGACCCCATGCTCCTAGTACCCCTTGCACCCTGTGCCCCAGATCCATGCCCCTGTCCTCTGTCACCAGACGGCGCAGGCACCATGAACAAGTTACGTCAGAGCCTGCGGCGGAGAAAGCCAGCCTATGTACCTGAGGCCTCGCGCCCGCACCAATGGCAGGCGGACGAGGACGCAGTACGGAAGGGCACGTGCAGCTTTCCGGTCAGGGTGAGTGGGCGGGGCCTGGGCGGAGGGGCGGGATGGCCCCGCCTCTTCCGGGTTATGGGTTTGTTCCGGGTTACAGCTGGCTCTGCCAAAGCCGTATATTGCAGAAGATGCTTTACGTTCACAAAGAACAGCGAAGCCTACCGGAGCAGGGCGGCAAGTGCCAGGTCTTTTGAGGGTGGCGTTAAAAAATACAAGAGACATTCACTTACGTCGGGCAGATGTTACTTGGGAAATACTGATGAGGGAGGGGGTCCCCAGTTCAGCCAGGACTCACAATGTCCAAAGAGAACAAAAATTCTGTACCGTTCGCAGAGTCCACTACTATGGAACACTGGTTTATGACAACCAAGAGCGTTTACACAACACTTTTAGATTGTGGCGAACAGGAGTCATTACATGGGCTGTGAAGCTCAGCGGACTGGGGCTCCACACCCCCTTCAGCCCCTTCCAGGCTGTGTGGCAAAGGACAATGGTCATAGCCCCTCTGCCTTTTCATCCCTTTTCCCGGAAGTAGATTCTGAGTGTGAGGGATTCATTCAGAAGGTGCAGGAAATGCTGGTGGCAGGGAGGAAGGGAAGACCATCCATAAGGTGTATTAAAACTGCAGCTGTGGGCAATTGAAGCTTAATCCCACGGAAGAACTCAGGGAAACAGCATAGAGCGAGCACCTCAGCCACCCCACAGGGTGAGGGAGCTCGGTCTATGGACACCAATCCCATCAGTCATTGCATTGGGTCAGACCTGTTGTAAGGGTGGCTGAGCAGTCTTATGCAGCCTGAGGGGGGGCACCTTCAGGCACACAGATACTGGTACTCAGGGACAACAGTAGGGCCTAGGAATGTGGGCAGGACCACGAATCCTCTGCTATGCATTGTGTTTTGGTTTTGCTATGTGTATAAACCATTGAAAAACCTAACCTTTTGCCTTGCAGTTAATTCTGATTTGTGGCAACCCTCTAGGATAGAGTAGAATGGTGCAACCCTATTGCACCATAGGGTTTCCAAGGCTCCAAGCTCCAAGCTGCCACATCTTTCTTCCGTGGAACAGCTGGTGGGTTCCAGCCACTAACTTTTTGGTTCACGGCCAAGTGCTTAACCACCGCCACCAGGCCCCCTCTCATCTGTGTAACTGGGTAAAGATGGAGTATCCACCTTGTAGAGATGAGATGCTGAGTAAATGAGTCGTTTGTATAAAACGCTTGGAACGTTGCCTGGTGCCTCTCAAGTAGTCAGGTGAAAGTAAGAATTACCGACGACTGCTTATTTCTGGTCCTCCTGTCCCCTCCCTCAGTACCTGGGCCACGTGGAGGTGGAGGAGTCCCGGGGGATGCATGTGTGTGAAGATGCTGTGAAGAAGTTGAAGGCGGTGAGTGAGGGGCTGGAGCCAGGGAGGGGGCAAGCTCAGGCCCACTAAGGCAGGCCTGACCCGGCCTCCTTGTCCCCCCTCCCTGTTAGATGGGCCGGAAATCTGTGAAGTCTGTCCTGTGGGTGTCAGCCGATGGGCTCCGAGTGGTGGATGACAAGACCAAGGTAAGGGACCCATGGGGGTGGGCTCCATTTGCCCTTCTCCACTCTCTGCTGGAATCAGGGCCAAGGATGCCTTCTCACCCACCTCTGGGATGTCCCTCCCTCAGGGACCTTCTGGACTGTACCATGTGCTCTTGGCTCACCTCACAGTTGTAATTCAGAGAAGGTTCCTGTGCTATTTGCAGGGAAGAGCATGGCTGTCGGAGCCTGGCTCACCTGCTTAAAGCTGGGTGACCCTGGGTCCGAGATTTCATCCCTCTGTGCCTCAGGGGCTCTGGTGGCACATTGCCTAAGGCATTTGACTGCTAACCAGCAGGTTGGTGGTTCAAACTCACCACCCACTCCTCAGAAGGAAGATTGGGAATTCTACTTCCTTAAAGATTTACCAGAAACCCAATGGGGGTCACTATGAGTTGAAATTGACTTGATGGCAGTGGGTTTTGTTTTTTGTGCCTTAGTTGCCTTGGCTATAAAATGGGGATAAAAATAGACCCTATTATGAAATGAGAAAATATAGATAAAATGTTTAAAACCATGCGTGATGCATCATAAGCGTTCAGGTCAGGGAGTGTCAGTCTGCTTGGCTGGATATAGAGCTCTATGGAGCCAGCATCTGGGTGTCTGTTTGCTCACCATTGACTCCCCCACCTGGGCCAGAGATTGCCAGAGACACCCAGACATGATGGGAATTGGGTTAACGAATGAACACATCATCACATTTGCATAGGATGTTCCTTTTGCCTGAAATACTGTTCCCTGCCTTTTGCTTAGTTGGTTTCTCTTCTGGGAAGCACTACCTTAGTTACTGGATGCAGGCTCGCACAGGCCCCTGTGCCTCCCCCATCCAGGCTCTAACCATGCTGCCCGCACCTTCCCTGTCACAGACCTGATCCCTCTGCCTGCACCTCCCCGTCCTGCCCTAGCCCTCCACCTGTGCCTCCCCTGTCCCAGCCAGACCCCTCCACCACTGAGGTGGGAGCCCATGCAGGCAGTGTCTGTGCTGTCTCAGTGAGTACTGGGTCCCTGCCCACTCGGGACTGGCCACTGAGCAGACGCTAAGGGAATGTTGAATGAATAAATGAAAATGCATCCGCCTCCCTCTCCTGACCTCCCTGGCCTTCCCCAGGACCTGCTGGTAGACCAGACCATTGAGAAGGTTTCCTTTTGTGCTCCTGACCGCAACCTGGACAAGGCTTTCTCCTACATCTGCCGTGACGGGACCACTCGACGCTGGATCTGCCACTGTTTCCTGGCCCTGAAGGACTCTGTGAGTACTGCCAGAGCCCGCCACTCCTCTCTCCCAGGCCCTGGCATCCCAGCCCCACCCCAGCTGGCTGCGTGGACTCTGGCCAGGCCCTCCCCTCTCTGTGTTCCGTTTCCTTATCTGGAAAGCGGGTGTCATCACAGTTCCTGATGTTTGTTCCTGGAGGCCCCGGGTGGTGCATATTGTCATGCACTCAGCTGCTGTCCGAAAGGTAAGGTCGAAGGTTGGAGCCCACCCGGACACACCTTGGAAGAAAGGCCTGGTGACGTACTTGTGACATATCAGCCTCTGAGAGCCCTGTGGAGGCCAGTGCTCCTCTGACCCCCCAGGGTCGCCGTGAGCCAGAACCACCTTGATGGCAACTGGGAATGGCTGTTGCTGATCTAGAAAATTACTGTGGGTCTCAAGTAGGTTAATACAAAGCATTCAAGTCAACGTGCAGCACGTAAGAAGTGCTCACGGATGCGCTGGTGATCTTTATCATCATTCTCAGTAGTTGTGGATGTTTCTGGGACTTCTCTCATGGAGGAACATATGTGCACACGATAAAGCTCAGAGACCTTCAGGGCATACAACTCGTGAACTTTTTTTTTTTTTTTAATTGTGATTGGGTGAAAGTTTACAGAGCAAATTCCCTTTCCATACAGCATTTCACACATGTTGTCTCATGACAGTGATTGCAATTTACCCCAATGCAACAGCTCCCCTCCCACTTCCTCCCAACAGTCACCTCTTCCGTGTCCATCCCTCCATGCACTCCTGCCCCCTGAGCTGTCTCCCTGTGCATAAGCAGACCTTCTTTCTCCCATGATGTTCTCTCCAAGGAGTATATCTACCTAGTGTAAATGTTCAACTCATATGCCTGTCTTTTGTTTGGCTGGAAGCCACAGGTGTGGGTTCAATTCCAGACATGAAGGGCAGCTAGGAACCATAGTCTCAGTGGTTCCATTAGGCTCTATCAGATCAGCAATCCTGGTCCCCCCTTTGTTTTCCTTTTATGAAATGATTTAGAGTTTTGTTCTGCATTGTTCTTCCTCTCTATCGAGGATCTCCTACATAGATCCCTCTCCTAGTGGTTGACAGTGGTCCCCGGGCACCATCTAGTTTTTCTGGTCTCATAGTTGTATAGGTTGGAGATCACATGGTGTACCAGTCATGAGGACTAATTGTTTCCATGAGTCTTTGGTTTTCTTCCTTCTTCTTTGCTCTGGATGAGGAGAGACCCATCATTGCATCTAGATGGCTGCTTGGAAGCTTTTAAGATCCTGGTCACTACTTGGCAAAGTAGGAGGTGGAACAATGTTTTGTGTTGTATGTTATGCCAATTAAGCTTGATGTTCCCTGTGAGTATGGTCCCATAGCGCGCGAACTTTTGCCTACGTGCAGATCCCACCCAGATCAAATCCCTCTCAGAAAACACCCCTCAACGTCAGTCTCTACTCATTTTGCCTGTGGTTCTAGGAGGTCAAGAAGGGAGAGTCTCTCTGAGAACCCGGTGAAAGTCTTAAATAGACCCTCTTCTCAGCAACATTCACACTGTAGCAATTTTGAGGCTTGTGACAAAAAACCCATGTAACAGTGGTTTCAATAAGATAGAAATTTGTCTCTTTCATGGAGATGAAATCCAGAAGTAGTCAGGGAAGCGTTGGTGGGGTTTGACCATCATGAGCTTCTGCAGTTCTTTCTTTTAAAGAAAAACTTTTATTGTGATTTGGGTGAAACTTTGCAAAGAAAACTCATTTTTTGTACAGTGGTTCATACACATTTCGTTTCATGACATTGACTGCAGTTCCACATAAGTAACAGCTCTCTTCCCACTTCCTCCCTGTGGTTTCCTCTTCCCTGGGTCATTCCCTTCCATGCACTGCCCCCTGCCCCCAGCTGTCTCCCTGTGCAAACACTGCCCTTCTGGTCTCCCACGATTGATCTCTCCAAGGAGTGTATCTACCTGATGTAAATGTTCAGTCCATATGCTTGTCTGTTGTTTGGCTGGAAGACACAAGAGTGAGTTCAGTTCCAGACCTGAAGGGTAACTAGGGACCATATTCTCAGGGGTCTCACCAGTCTCTCAGACCAGCCAACCTGGTCTTTTTTTTTTTTTTTTATGATTTTGAGTTTTGTTCCACATTGTTCTCCCACTCTATCTAGGATCTCCTGCACCAATCCCACTCTGACAGTGATAGCTGGGCACCATCTAATTCTTCTGGTCTCATAGTCATATAGGCTGAGGATCACATGGTCCTCTAGTCCCTTGGACTAATTGTTCCCATGAGTCTTTGCTTTTCTTCATTTTTCTTTGCTCTGGATGAGGAGAGACCCATCGTTGCATCTAGATGGCCACTTGGAAGCTTTTAAGACCCCATTTACTACTCACCAAAGTAGGATGTAGAACAGTGTTGTTCTGTAGTATGTTATGCCAATTGAGCTTGATGTCCTCTGCGACCATGATCCTGAGCCCACAGGTCTAACTCCTTGCTCCTTCTGGGTAGCTGGCTGTGGCCAGGAAGCGACCACGACCTTGCCCCTTGTCAGCCCTACTGTATACCCAGACCTCCTTACAGTGCATACAGATATGCTTTCTCCAGCTCCTTTGATTTGTTGCTCCATTGCCACGTGGGGCTTCCACCCCATGATCCAAGGTAGATGTGCTGGCTCCAGCCTTCACTCTTCATTCCAGCCAGCACGGAGGAGGGAGCATGAAGAGAGGCACACTCCTCCTTTTTGGGAGGTGCACAGCATATCCCTTTACATCCTATTGGCCAGAAGTCTCACGGACAAACCTAGCTACAAAAGATGGTGGAAAATAGAGTCTTATCCTACCCTGGGCCCTGGACCCTGACTTCAGACCCCACCCAACTCTGATATGAAGCCACAGTCTCAGCCCCCTATTTCAGCCAGTGTTCTTTGGTAGCCAGCAACAGAAACTAATCTAACAAACTTACCCCAAAGGGAAGCGTATGAGAAATCTCACCAAATTGAAGCAAGTCTGAATCATTTGTCATCAGAAAGGGCAGAGGGCCGGGCAGCCCTAGGAGCTATTCCTTCAGGACCCCACTGTGACAATGACTCTATCTCTCAGTCCTTTGGCTTCAGAGTCTCATGAGGGACCAGCTTCATTTGGTCACTTTTCTTGGCCTTGGAGGGTGGAACACCAACTGACTTACACAGTGTGGAAGAGGAGTTTCCAAAGCAAAATTGGGGTACTTTTGCCAAATGCAGGGGCCATGGATACTGAGAAAGTGCAATACACCTCTTCGTCACAGACCCTCACAGTCTTTCCTTAAGAAGTACTCATCTTCTTTTCCTTCATATTCCAGAAATTCCTACTCCAAATAGCTCTGAGCCTTCAAAACTAACTGGTCAGTACACCCAAGCTCCCCTCACACACAGTTCCAGACCTGAAGTCATGGACGACAAAGTTGAGTGGGTTGATACTGATTAGCAGGGGCTGGTGTGGAGGGATCTGAAACCCACCCCCACCAGTTTCTGTCAAGTAGAGTCCAACTCATGGTGACCCCATGTGTGTTTGAGTGGAACTGTGCTCCATAGGGTTTTCAATGGCTGAGTTTTCAGAAGTACATCTCCAAGATTTTCTCCTGAGTGGTCTCAAACCTCCAGCCTTTCGGTTAGCATTGTGGCGCAGAGCTAAGGCATTTGACTGCTAACCGGAAAGTTGGCGGTTCAAACCCACCAGCCACTCCATGGAAGGAAGACTGGGCTATCTACTGTAAAGATTTACTGCCTCGGAAACCCAATGGGGGTCACTGTGAACTTAAAATTACAGTCATTTTTCGCTCATGGTTTCTGTAGGTCAGGCATTGGGGAAGGGCTTGACTTAGTGATCTGCCTCCAGGGTTCCTTACTCTGTTGTAATCAGACTGTCTGGAGCGCTAACAGTGGGAGGCTGACCAGACTCCTCTCTCTCTCCGTGTAGTGTCAGGACCTCACCACAGTCTTTCCAACCTGGCAGCTTCAGGATGGCTGGGCTTCTCATGTGGTGGCTGAGGCTCCACACACCTGAGAGCAAGTGAGCCAGGAGGGAAGGAGCGGGAGGTGTTGCCATCTTGGATCATCCAGCATCGTTCCCTTGTACTGTGTTTATCCAGGCAGTCACAGAAGCCCTCCCAGGTTAAGGGAGGGTCCATAGACCCCACCTCGTGATGGGAGAGCAGCAGGATTCCGGAAGAGCACGTGGGGCCAGAACTGTATTGCTTCCAGTTTTTGAAAACCATTCTGCCATATGGTTAGAATTATAGATTGAGTGTTGAACCTTCTGGCTGTGGGACCTTAGGCTCCTCTCTGGGACTCGGTGTTCCTCCTCTATAAAATGGGGATAGTAGCAGTGGGTTCTCACAGGGTTATTGGCCGGGGGAGGTATTCATTGTGATTATACCCGGAAAGGACTAAATGGAGTCACGAAGTAAGTGTTCAATAAGTGGGACCAGTCGCTGTCATCTACTTGCTAGTTGCTCTCAGAACTACTTGGGGAAGAGAATCCAGAGCTGGGAAGGAGGAGGGCCATCTCCTGTGGGTGAAGAGTGTGACCTTGGGGAATCCTTTCTCGTTTTCCAGCTTCACGTTTTAGGTGTTAAGCAGTGGAATTCCCAAGCTTAACACATTTTTCTTTTTTTAATCAAGGTGAAATTCACCTAACCTAAAATTAACCATTATGAAGTGGCTTTAGTACATTCACAGTATTGTACAATTATGAGCAATATCTAATTTCAAAACATTTTTATCACCCCTGAAGGAGATCCTGTACTCATTAAGCAGTCTCTCCCATTCTCTCCTTCCCTAGCCCCTGGACACCACTGATCTACTTTCTGTCTCTACAGACTTACATATTCTTGACATTTTATAGAAATGGAATCATAAAATCCGTGGCCTTTTCTCTCTGGCTTATTTCACTTAGCATAATGTTTCTGAGGTTTATCCACATTGTAGCAGGTATTATTCCCTTCATGGCTGCATGATACTCCATTGTATGGATATATCACATTTTGTTTATCCATTCATCATTTGACGAATACTTGGGTTGTTTTACCTTTTGTGAATAGTGGTGCTGTGAATGTTGGTGTACAAGTATTTGTTTTTATTTCCCTTGCTTATGCATACCTAGGAGTAGAATTGCTATGTCATATGGAGTTGACTTGATGGCAGAAGGTCTGGCTTTGATAATTCTGTGTTTAACTGTTGGAGGAACCACTAAGCTGTTTTCCACAGTGGCTGCACCATTTTGCATTCCCACCAGCGATGTACCAGTGTAGAAATGGTGTTGGGGCACCACTTGTCCCTCCCACAGCATTCTCTACCTTCTGCTGGGTTTGATAATTCATTGCAATAGCCACACAGAACTCACAGACAATACTCATGATTACAAGGTTCATTAGGGAATACCAGATTGCAATTCAGAATCAGAAATGACTCAGGATACAGTTCTTCCATCAGGACAGCCTCTTCTCAGCTATGCCTGCTGGCAGGTCTCTCTCTATCCTAGACCTCTCATCCCCCGTGGCCCCTTGGCCTCTGCCTTGCTTGAACAAGTTTACAAAGCTCTTTTAGCTCTGCTGATAAGTGCTCAGAGGCACCCCACTCCACCAGTAAGCATTGGCCCAAAGGCACTCAGCTATAGCTCCACAAGTCAGCAAAGTTAGCTCCACCAAAGACCTGAAGGCACCCCACTCCACCAGCAAGCCTCCTGCCTGAAGGGGCTCAGCTTTCTGGCTCTGTGGGTCTGGAAGCCCCTGCACCATCTCCTGCTGGTCGCCTGCTTCTGCTGCCACCAGTTTGCTGCTGCCGTCTCTCTGGCGTTACAGCTCCTGAGTCGAGGAGGTTCCCAGTGCTGCAGGGACCCTGGGTCTAAAGGATGTTACCATATTTTCTTCTTGGTGGTAGTCAAGTTCCCCTTCCTACCTCTGAGATGGCTCATTTTAAGCCTGGCAGGATGGCAAAATTGACCTGTCCCCATGTTAGGATTCCATACACCTTATTTGCATGGTCCCACCCCAAGGGTGACATGCCCCTTATTTGCATTATTAGCAAGCATCTAATCCCATTGGTGGGCCAAAAGCAGCTCACGTTTGCATTTTAAGGAGCTCTGGTACTGTAGTGGATAAGGCATTTGGCTGCTAACCAGAAAGTCGACAGTTCAAATCCACCAGCTGCTCTGCAGGAGGAAGATGAGGCAGTCTGCTTACATAAAGATTTACAGACTTGGAAACCCAGTGGAGGTCACTGTGAGTCAGAACTGACTCAATGGCAGAGGGTTTTTGGACTCAGTGATTTGCTGGAAGTTAAAACACTATGACTAGAAAGGCCATGTTAAGTAGCTCACTGCGCTACAAAGAGGGTTTTAGTTTTACCACATTTTCACCAGGAGTTGTTACTTTCTGTTTGTTTTTGTTATTGTTAATTTTTATAGCCATCCTAACGGGCATGAAGGACCTCTGGTGGTTTAGCGGTTAAGGCATTTGGTTGCAACCGAAAGTTGGCAGTTTGAACCCACTAGCAGCTCTGTGGAAGTTTTTGATGAGGCATTCTGCTTCTGTAAAGATTTGCAGCTTTGGAAACTTAATGGGGGTCACTATGAGTCGGAATCTACTCGATGGCAGTGAAAGTGGGTATGACATGATTTCTCATTATGACTTTGATTTGTGTTTGCTTAATGACTAGTGACATCAAGCATCTTTTCATGTGTTTATTGTCCATTTATAGATCTTCTAAGGAGCTCTGGTGGCACAGTGTCTAAGGCATTTGACTGCTAACCAGAAAGTTGGCGGTTCAAACCCATCAGCTCCTCCACAGAAGGAAGACTAGGCAATCTACTTTCATAAAGGTTTACCACCTTGGAAACTCAATGGGGGTCGCTATGAGTCAGAATTGACTTGATGGTAGTGGGTTTGGTTGATAGATCTTCTGGAGAAATGTCTATTCAAGTCCTTTACTCATTTTTAAATGGACTCGTTTGTCTTTTTGTTGTTGAGTTGTGAGAGTTCTTTATATATAGTTCGAATACTAGACCCTTAGCAAATACATGATTTGCAAATATTTTCTCCTGTTCTGTGAGTTGCCTTTTCACTCCAATTATGTCCTTTGATACACAGAGGTTTTCATTTTGTGGAAATCCAACTGATCTATTTTTTCTTGTTACTTGTGCTTTGGATATCATATCTAAGAATCCATCGTCAAATTCAAGGTCCTAGGTTTTCTTTTAAGAGTTTGTAGTTCTAGCTCTTACATTTAGGTCTGTAATCCATTCTGTGTTAATTTTTACATACAGTGTGAGGTAGGGGTCTAATTACTCTTATTTTCCATGTGGATATCCAGTTATCGCAGCACCATTGATGAAAAGACTGATATTTCCCCATTGAGTGGCATTCTTGTAGAAAATCAATTGACTGTTGTAATGCAGTGTAAAAAGTCGTCTAAATTCATGGGGGATGAGAATCAGGACCAGCACAAAGCTGGTTCCTATGAGGTGAAGGTCAGACATACCTCCACTCTATTCCAACTTCTTCACCGTTTCTGAGACCAGCCATTTCCCCCACAGCACACTCAACTTCTCAGTAATTCATTGCAGCGGTCACACAGAACTCAAAGACCATGCTCAGAGTTATGTGGTTTATTAGGGAGGTAACAGGCTACACAACTCAGTGTCAAGATCAACTGGGAAGGACTAGGAATAACTTGTGGTCAGCTCAGGAAACACACAGGACTCCAGTGGGCGTGGCTTCTCTGCTGCGTAGCTGTGTGCAGGCCTCTGCACCACTGGCCTCTCTGTCGTCGTGTTCCCTGCAGTTGGGCTCCCCACTGTTGGCCTTTCTGCCTTTGGCCTTTCTGCCGCTAACTGGCCCAGCTCATTGCCAGTGTAACAGCTCTCTCAGACCTCCATCAGACTTCTCTGCCATCAGGCACTCAGACATCACGCTATCTGCTGTTGGCCTCTGCCATGGCCACTCTACTGCTGACTGGTCCAGCTCACAGCCAGCGTGCCAGTTTCAGGACCATTGAGCTCCCATGCAACTCTGCTTCTCATCCAGCCCTACTCTTAGCATCTCTCTCTCTCAACCAGGAGGCCTCTGCATTTCAGCCATTTATATGTCCCAGTCCTCACCAACTACAGGGAGAGCGTCCTTCACCAAACCGGAGTTGGAAAAGCAGTCCTCAGCTACCCGTGAGATGCCAGTCCACTCAGCTGTTGTTAATGACCAGGAAAAGCATCAAGCCATCAAGTTATTTACAGCTTTACCCAGGAAGCTTAAGTCAACCCTGGAAATCTCCTGGGCAAAAGTAACAAACTCTTTGGGGTCAGAAAACAACCTGGGAGTCCATTCCCCACAAGGCGCTTCACCAAAGAAGTAGGGCAAAGATAATTCCTGGGGGGTTGGGGGTGGGGATCTTCCAAGCTGTTTTTCCAAAGAACTGAGGCAAAAGACCACATAAGGGAACTCATTTCACCCACCATCAACGTGAGAGTTTATTTCTGGGTTCTCGATTCTGTTTCATTGGTCTATATGTCTAGCCTTATGCCAGTACCAGACTGTTTTGATTACTGTTGCTTTGTAGGATGTTTTGGAATAAGAATGTGTGGGTCCTCCTTTTTTGTTCTTTTTCGGTTTTGGCTATTTTGGGTCCCTTGTAATTCCATATGAATTTTTTTGATGAGCTATTGTGTTCTGCCATTGGGCTTTTGATAGGGCTTGCCTGGAAACTGTAGACCTCTTTGTATAGTACTGCCATCTTAACAATATTCAGTCTTCCAAACCTTGAACACAGGATGTCATTCCATGTATTTAGTTCCTTAATTTCTTTCTACAGTATTTTGTAGTTTCCAGTGTACAAGTGTTGTACCTGTGGTGTAGTAAATTATTTAGTGTGGCTTTTCTACCCATAAGTCTTTGTAAACTCCAAGGTGGGATTTTCTATGAGCAACTGAGGAGCTCCTGATTGCTGAAGTTGTCCACCTGGAGTATTTCTGTTGGGAGTGGCACAAAACAGTGTTCTGGGAGGTGCCCACTCTCTCTCAGGTGCTTA
>NW_006921686.1:9241465-9243106 GCF_000298275.1 Orycteropus afer afer
AGGCCTTGGGTTACTACTGTCTTCCTCTTGTGAGATTAGAGGAGGTCAGAACATATGGCCTCCTTGCCGTTTTTACAGTTGGTGTCAGTTGGTGTCAGTTGCTAGCAGTACCTTTTGGTTAAGTTTATTATTAAATATTTTAATCCATTTGATGCTATTATAAATGGAATTTTTGTTTTAACTTTATTTTGGGGTTGTTCATTGCTAATATGTAGAAGGACAAGTGATTTTTGTGTGTTGATCTTGTATTTTAAAACTTGGCTGAATTTGTTTATTATCTCCAATAGTGTTTTTGTGGATGCCTCTTATTTCTTTTTCTTGAGTAATTGCTTTAGCTAGCACATCCAGTACAGTGTTGAATAGAAGCAGTGAAAGTGGGCCTCTCTGTATGTGGAAGGGAGCTTTCTTTGTTGCTTATCAGGGGCTGGAGGGGAGAGGAGGGAACACTGCAAAAATTTTTAAATAATAATAATAAGTATTTCTTTTTAACAAAAAAGGAAAGAAAGTGGGCCTCCTTGTCTTGCTCCTGGTCTTAGGGGGAAGCATGCAGCCTTTCACCATTGATGTTAACCCTGGGTTTTTCATAGATTCCTTTTATCAAGGAAGTTCCAGTCTGTTCCTAGTTTGCTGAGTCTTCGTATTATGCGTGAGTGTTGGACTTGGTCAGATGCCTTTTCTGTATCTCTTTTGAGATGGACATGTGGGATTTTTTCCTTCATTCTACCAATGTGGTGTATTACATGGATTGGTTTTTGTGTGTTGAACCACTCTTAATCCCTGGGATAAATCCTACTTAGCCGAGGTTTATAATTCTTTTAATGTTGTTATTGTTAGGTGTCGTCAAGTCAGCTCTATCTCAGAGTGACCCCGTGTACAACAGAATGAAACACTGCCCAGACCAGCGCTATCCTCACAGTCCTTGCTATACTTGAGCCCCTCGTTGTAGCCACTGTGCGATTCATCTTGTTGAGGGTCTTCCCCTTTTTCCCTGACCCTCTACTTTACCAAGCACGATCTCCTTCTCCAGGGACTGGTCTCTTCTGACAACATGACCAAAGTAGGTGAGCCGAAGTCTGTCCATTCTCGCTTCCAAGGGGCATCTGGCTGCACTTCTTCCAGGACGGATTGGTTCCTTCTTCTGGCTGTCCGTGATATTTTCAGTATTCTTTGCCAGCACTACAATTCAAATTCTTTTAATATGTTGCTGGATTTGGTTTGCTAGTATTTTGCTGAGGATTTTTGTTTCCGAGTTTAATTTTAAGAGTTGGCTGAGCATCTTGGTTACAAGCAGAAGTAAGATTTCATTTGAATCACAGCTTTGCCACTCACTTGTGATCCTGGGTGAATGGACTTCCCATCTGAGCTTCAGTTTCTTCATCTCTGAAGTGGGTTCATAAGCGCCTCCCCCCGTGGCACTACTGTGAAAATTCCGTGAATTTTGACAACTGCGTGTACCTGTAAACCCAGAACCCTATAAAGAACTAAAACATTATTGCCACCCCCATAAAGGTTCCTCATTCCCCTTCCCAGTCAATCCCTACCCTCCAAAAAAAAGCTACCATTCTCATTATTTTTTTCACCATTGATAAGTTTTGCCTATTTTAGAACTTTATACAAATGGAGCCATATTACCTGGAATTA
>NW_006921686.1:9243346-9260237 GCF_000298275.1 Orycteropus afer afer
ATCTTTATGAAAGTAGATTGCTCAGTCTTCCTTCTGCGGAGTGGCCGGTGGGTTTGAACCGCCAACCTTCTGGTAAGCAGTCAGATGCCTTAGGTACTAGGCCACCAGGGCTCCTTAGAACCCAGGAAGGTGCTATACTTATGATTCCAAATCAGGGTGAGGTCTGGGGTGGAGGGGTCCTAAACGCAAAGCTTCTGTGTGCTCCGGGCTGCGTGACCCTCCCATGGTTGGCGGAGAACACTCTGTCCAAAGTATCGTCAACCCAGGAAGCTCACCTGACTTTCAGTGTCCAGAGTTTTTATTGGGGTTTTATCCTATAGGTGTGATTGATCATCACCCACATAGTTGAACTGCCTCCACCCTCTTCCCTCCTCTGAGGTCTGGAATGGTATCACTCGACTCAAAGCCTCAACCCTCTGTTCGTGCAGCTGGTCTTCCTGGGATGGCCAGCTTCCATCCCGAGTCCTCTCCTTACCATGAGCTATCTCAGGTGTGGTCCAGGGGACCGGGCATGAATGACCCATACACTCCAGTCACTCAAGAAATCCTAGGACTTAAAGGTCACCTCCCAGGAACTGGGGACAGAGTCCAGCCACATACTTTATTATACATGCACAGCGTGCATTCTTTTCTGTGTGGCTTCTCTCACTCGGGGACTGTCGTTTGTAATCCCCTTTGTCACGGTACAGACGGGCACACTGAGGCTCAGAGAGGTGAAGAGACTTGTTCAGAGCCAGCCAGCATCTAGGGGCTGGAACTCGGGGCTCCAGGCATCCCGTCTGCAGCGCGGCATCTCTGACTCCTCCTGCCTGGCCTCTTCCCACAGGGTGAGAGGCTGAGCCACGCCGTGGGCTGCGCTTTCGCGGCCTGCCTGGAACGAAAACAGAGGCGTGAAAAGGAATGCGGGGTCACAGCCGCCTTCGATGCCAGCCGCACCAGCTTCTCCCGCGAGGGCTCCTTCCGCTTGTCTGGAGGCGGGCGGCCCACAGAGCGTGAGGCTCCAGACAAAAAGAAAGGTGGGTGTTACCTGGAGGGTGGGGCCGGGGGATCCAGTTTTTGGGGGAGAGCTGCAGAGGTCCCGGGACTCTACGGTTTACAAAGCAGGGCGAGACCCCAAAGTTTTATTAGTGTTTGTGAAACACAGTTCAGTTTAAGAGTTCTTGGAGAAATACTCTGCAGGTCACAAGTCATAGCACAACTCACCAACGCTCTATTTCCTGCCAAGTCAGGGAGGTTCTCGGGTGCTTCAAACTGTTTGGGGTCTCCTGAGTTTGGTTAAAGTTCTTGAGAGGGACAGGCACCCAGCAGCCCCTTGGAAGAAAGGCGTGGTGATCGGCTTCCGGAAAGGTTGTTGTTAGTTGCCGTCCAGTCGGTCCCTGACTCGCAGCAACCCCGTGGACACAGTAGACTGCACAGGGTTTCCTTGGCTGGGACTTTCCCGGAAGCAGGTCACCAGTGTTTCTTCCATGGAGCCCCTGGGTGTGTCGGAACTGCCAACCTTTCTGTTAGCAGCCAATCACAAACTGCTTGTGCCACCCAGGCTCCTCCCTAAAGATAACAGCCAAGAAGGCACCCTGGAGCAGCCCTGCTCGTTAACACGTGGGGTCGCCATGAGTGGGAATCGACTCCAAAGCGGTGGGTTTGAATTTTTTGTGTTTTTTTTGGTATCAAAAGTTAGTGGTGCATTATAAATTCAGTTTGCTTGCTTGTGACGTTATAAAAAGAAACAGGATGGAAAAGATTGGAGTATATCAAATGTGGTAAGGGTGACCCAAACCAAACTCACTGCCTTCAAGTCGATGCCAACTCATGGTGACCCCCGTTGGGTTTCTGAGGTGGTAAATCTTTACAGAAGTAGATTGTCCAGTCTTCCTTCCACAGAGCAGCTGGTGGGTTTGAACCACCAACCTTCTGGTTAGCAGTCAAGTGCCTTAGGCACTACCCCCACAGAGTTCTTTTTTGTGGTAAGGATAAGTATGATTTTAATGGTGCTTTTATGCAGTATATACATTTGTATGTGTATGTGGAATGGGTCACCATGTAAAAGGTTTTCTTATTCAAAAAGTTTGGAAAACACCTGATAAACTCTAACACTATGTAAATGGTAAAATAAATAAGTAAAATAAAAACGCTTGAGTCACAGCGCGCATAAAGGAGAGCGTGGAACTGCCCCATAGGGTTTCCAAGGCCGTCAGTCTTTGTAGAAGCCTTTAGCAGCTCAGCGTTTGACCACTGCACCACCAGGGTGCCGATGTAAATAGTAAATACTTTGTAAATTCTAAAATAGTGTGTGTATGCATGTGTATTTTACAGTGCGTTGAATCATGATGTATATATTTTATTTATTTATTTTTTTACTGTAGACTATAGTTTCAAAAAGGAGCTCTGGTGGCATAGTGCCTAAGGCATTTGACTGCTAACCAGAAGTCTGGCAGTTCAAACCCACCAGCCACTCCTCGGAAGGAAGATTGGGCAATCTACTTCCATAGTCATACCACCTCGGAAACGCAAAGAAAGGTTGCTGTGAGTCAGACCTGACTCCACGGCAGTGAGTTTGGTTTGGTTTTTTGGTTTATAGTTTCAAAAAAAATTGAGAAACAGTGGTTAAAATTACTAGAAACTGATTACTGGAAAGAATCATCACTGGAAACCGACACAGATTAAAGGAGAATAAAGAGATCTGACAACTACTCATCAATGGAAGGTGTGATCCAGACTTGGATCCTTATTATTATTATTTTACTTATTTATTTTTCACTAAAAAAAAAACTAATTGCTAATCAGAAGGCTGGCGGTTCAAACCCACCAGCTACTCCTTGGAAGGAAGATTGGGCAATCTACTTCTGTAGTGATACCGCCTTGGAAACCCAAGGAGGGGTCGCTATGAGTCGGATCCAACTTGATGGCAGGCAGGTTTTTTTTTTTTTTTCAAATAAAAATTTAGGAAAGTAAGTTTCTATCATTTACTAGAATATTAGAGTGTACAAGGTATATTTTTGCTTAAAGTTACATAACCATTCACAATCCTTTTTAAAAGTTCTTTGCAACATGGAAAGCATTTTCCGGTTTATGTAGTGTATTAAAATTTGAAGGTTATCAGTGGTAAAACATAACACAATGGACTCAGACACACCAGCAATTAGATGACACAGAACCAGGCGGTCACGTCTCGTCCTGTTATTATAATGTCACCATGAGTCGGAGCTGACTTGGCAGCCCCGCCACCACGCGACAAAGTGAAGTTGACCAAGGTCATGTTTCAGGTTTACAAAGAGCATACTCTGTACACGGTCCTTCTAGTTCACAAACTCTCCATTTAGAATTCACAAAGACCATTCTCACACATAAAGCACATTACAACATCTGCAGAAGATTTTCCTGTTACTGAAGTATACTATAAATTCTCGGTACTTTGCGTTACACAAAGCCCTTACTGTTTGCCCAGCAAATGAGAGTTTACAGAGTAAGGGATGAACTCCCGGACCTGCCAGGAGCTTTGGGGGATAGTGGGTAAGGCATTTGGCTGCTAACCAGAAGGTCGGCAGTTCAAACCCACCAGCTGCTCCACGATGCTGACTCAAGGTGACCCCGTGTGGGTCGGAGTAGAACCGTGCTCCCTCCGTAGTTCTCAGTGGCTGATTTCCTGGAGGTAGGTGACAGGCCTTTCTTCCAGCGTGCCTCTGAGTGCATTGGTCAGCACTTGAGCACTTCACCATTTGTACCACCCAGAAGACAACTTACTCATTACAGATAATGTGTGTGTGTGTGTGTGTGTGTGTGCACTCACCTTGGGACCTTGCCCTCTTTGTTGAGTGGGGAGACCAAGTTCATGGGGCAATGTACTTCCATAAAGATTTACGGCCTTGGAAACCCAGTGGGGGTCACTAGGAGTCAGAACCAACTCAATGGCAGTAGGTTTGGTTATAAGATAGTGGATTACGTTTACTTGCCGATTCACAGTCTGAAGGCACCGTATTTTCACAAAGCATTGTGGTTTGGTTTGTTTTTTTTTTCCTCCTGTGTACGTGAGTAGTTCCCAAGGAGTGCATTTTTTACAAAATTGTCTATTACGGTTTTTTTTTGGCAGATTCACTGCCTCAGCTGGCCCTCTCAAGAGGCCCTGGAATAGCACTGGGGTGCTCATCCTGGGTTTACAGTTGAAGAGTCCTGGGGTGGTACCAATGGTTAGGGTGCCTGGGCTGCTCACCAGAAGGTTGGAGGTTCACGGCTGCCCAGAGGCACCTCCGGAGAAAGGCGAGGGGACCTGCTTCCAGAACAGTTGGCCGTCGAGAGCCTGGGGAGCCAGTTCTCCTGGGGCACGTGGAGTCACCGTGAGCCAGAGTTGACTCGGTGGCAACTGGGAAAAACAAGAATCACTGGGGACAGGGAGACAGCTCCAGGGGTGGGAGGGGAAGAGAAGGACACAGGGGAGAGGTGACCACAGGGAGGAAGAGAGCTATTACATTGTGAGGACTGAAGTCAGTGTCTTGATACAAAATGTATATGAACTTTTGTATAGAAAATGAATTTGCTTTGCAAACTTTCAACCAAACCACAATAAAAATAAAATTGTTGGGGAAACTGGTGCCCAGAGGGGCGGGAGACTTCCTGAGGTCTCACAATGAGGTGGAGGCCAAGGTGGCTTCCCTGTTCCACTCTGTCCTAGGCTGTTTGCACTGCACCAGGCCCCACCCGTGTGCAGGCCTCAGCCACCTCACCCTGGAGGGTGGGAGAAGCCCTACTGGGGGCAGTCACCACGCCCTCTCTGGGTCTGAGTCTAACCCCTCCAGTATTCAAGCTGCAGTTCACTGAGGCCCAGTTAGGAGGGTGTGTGTGTGTATTGGCAGTGGTGGCTGGGACCCTGCCCTATTTGTTGAGTGGGGAGACCAGGTTTTCCCCTAGAGCACAGAAAATAGTCCCAGAAAGGAGAGAGCTCGGTGAGGGGCTGGAACAGTCTGGAAAGCTGTTCAGAGGATGACGTGTGCCTAGAAGGACGGGTAGCGGCTCCCAGAAGGGAGGAGATACTTGCAGTGGAAAGAGTGGTATGCGGGAGACCACAAGAGGCGCAGACAGAGAGAAGGCACGATGGGGAAACTGAGGCAGAGGGAGAGGCAGTTCAGGGCAGTCATTTGAAGCTGGAGTCAGCTTCCCCCGTCCTGCTGTTGTGACTTGGGAAACTTTCCACATCTATGAAATGGGGATGATGATTGAGCCTACCTTGCTGGGTGGTTGTGAAGCTTGATGCATTAATGCCTGCAAAGCCCTCGCAACATTGCACAATATGATGTTCGTGAGCCAAATAAGTGCATGTTACCTTAGTCAGAAAGGGAGTTGGAGAGTCTCAGAGAAGAGAGGGAGGGAGCAGCAGAGGAGGACAGATCAGGGCCAGTAAGCTAGAGAGAGACAGAGGGGTCGGGTTGGGGGAGGATTCCCCAGGGGGCTCCTGAGAGGGTGGTCTTGGCTTGAGTGGGGCAGGATTGGTTTCAGGGCACTGACCCTTGAGGATGAGGAAGGCAGCAGCCTTGGGGAAGATCAGGGGACCAGGTGGGCGGGGCTTGCATGCCAAGGTGAAATGCCTGACCCTTGTCTCTCCATGTCTCCAGCAGAGGCAGCAGCAGCCCCCACTGTGGCTCCAGGCCCTGCCCAGCCTGGACATGTATCTCCGACACCAGCCACCACGTCCCCTGGCGAGAAGGGTGAGGCAGGCACCCCGGTGGCTGCGGGCACCACTGCAGCTGCCATCCCCCGGCGCCATGCCCCTCTGGAGCAGCTGGTTCGCCAGGGCTCCTTCCGTGGGTTCCCCGCGCTCAGCCAGAAGAACTCACCTTTCAAACGGCAGCTGAGCCTGCGGCTGAACGAGCTGCCTTCCACACTGCAGCGCCGGACTGACTTCCAGGTGAAGGGCACAGGTGAGCCCCGGGCTCAGTGGGGAGGAGCATTGGGATCCATTAGCCCTGTCTGCTGCAGGCAAGGAACATAGGAGAAGTGGTAGACACCATGATTGATTAGTACTGTCTGCCCTGGGCAAATGACAGAGAAGTAGAACGTATCATAATTAACTATCAGCATCTGCCATGGGCAAGTTAGAGAGGAGAGGTGGCACAAATCATGATTGATTAGCAATGTCTGCTATGGCAGGGAGGTCTGTCATGGGCTACAGAAAGAAGAAGAACATCACACGTTTTTGTTAGGAGGAAGCAAAGGCACATTGGGTTGTGCTTTCTGCCAAGAGCCTTTGTCCGGTAGAGCCATGAGGTCTAGCTCAGAGGAAAGAAGGATTGTGATGTATTAGCAATGCCTGCCTTGAGCAGGGAGACTAGAGCATAGGCATACATCATGCTCTCCTAGGAATGTCTGCTGTCAGCAAGAAAAAGGAGAGAGGGTGGCTCACCACTTGATTAAGCAGCAGATGTACCATTGGCAAGAAGAGAGAACAGCAGGCAGCAGGAGTCTTAGGTTCTTGCCCAACAAGAGACTCCCAGAATTTGACCAGTGGAACTAAGAGGTGAAGGGCACAGGCGAGCATAGGGATCAGGGACACTGTGAGAGATTAGTGATGTTGGCTGTGGGCAAAGGCGTGGGCAGAGGCCATCAGCACACGTAGTAATTGGTTAGCCAGGTCTTCCAGGGACAGTGGAGAGGAAAGACGTGGCACATCCTGATTGGTTAGCAATGTCTTCCATGAACAGGGCATAGGAGAAAGGCAGTATACATGGCCTGTTTTGTTTGAAGGAAAGATGGAGTTGCATGGGCCTGTCCTCTCTTCCAGCATTTGACCAAGTAGAGCCATGAGACCTGGCTAGGTGAGGGGTCAGTGGCTCAGTGGGGAAAAGATTGTATTTGATTAGTAATGTCTGCCATGAACAAGGGAAAGGAAACCAAAAAAAGCTAAACCTGTTGCTGTTGAGAGTCAGTTCCAGCTCATGGCAGCCTCAGGTGGTACAGAGTAGAACTGCTTCATGGGGTTTTCTCGGCTGTAATCTTTACAGAGGCAGATGGCCAGGCCTTTTTTGCATGGCCCCACTGTGTGGGTTCGAACCACCAACCATTAGTCTCTCAGTCAAGTGCCAACTGTTTGCATCACTTAGGGACCACAAATCAAATCTATTACCATTGAGTCAGGTCTGACTCATGAAAGAGGTGGCACATCATGAACTAAAAGCAGTGTCTGCCATGGGCAAAGGACGAGAGAGGTGGCACGGTGCCATGTTTTTGTCCACGGGAGAAACCAACAGTCAGGGAAGTGATGCAGTCCAGCCGCCTCCCCTGCTGCCATATGCTAAGTCTGAGACACCTACAGCTCGTGGCCTCGGGCGTTGGTGTGGGAGGGTGTCGATCTGTATCCAGGAGGCGGGGCTGCTCCAGAAGGTAACAGTTGAGCAGCTGCCAACGCTGAGAATGACGCACGCTCGGCTCATGTCCCGCAGCCTCCCTTGGCGTCACTCACCCTCAGATCTGCATCTGATACACCTGCTGTACTCACACAGCATGACACTGAGCACACACCTGTGTCCATCACACGCTCCCCGAGAGGTGGCAGCCCCCAGGCGTTCTTTCGAAGCCTCACACTCCTGCAGCCAGCTGCATGCACACGGCGATGTGACTGACTGCCTCACAAATTTCACAGACCCACCCAGCTGCCACCCTCACACGGGCCACACACGCTCAGAAGTCCCACGCCCAGTCATGTCTACCCAGCATTACACACACCCATTGTCACACACACTCAGGAGTCACACTGCATGTCGTACAGTCAAGAAACCACACACACTCAGAAGTCACACTTCAGATATCACACACACTCAGGAGTCAGAACACATGTCATACAGTCAGAAACCGCACACACTCAGAAGTCACACCCCATGTTGCACACAGTCAGAAGTCACACTGAGAAGTTACTCATGCAGATGTTGGAATGCTAGTGGGACCCAGATGTCCCACTCAGAACTCACACACACACAGTCACACACACTCAGAAATCACACGCTCAGGTGTCACACACAGAAGTCTCTCTCTAGCTTTGCCTGCTCTCAGAGCCCACACAGCCGGATCCATGCACTCGGAAGTCACATTTGCAGATCACACACACTCACACTTAGGTGTCCATATCATATACCGCACAGGTGGACTCATTCACACTGGGGATCTCACCTCGGTCACCACACACCTGGATTTCAGCCGTACTCAGACGCCACACCATCAGAAGCCACCTACCTGTTTGGTCCTCACCCACACACAGTCATCACAGACAGTGGCCTGGAAACCATATCTCACCCTGCCCACTGGGCAGTCCCATGTCACACCTGTTGACTCCTGCAGCCTAGTTTTATTCTGATGCTTTCTGGTGCATCACACATGCTCCCTTGGCAACAACCTCTTGGTGACATTATCACTGCCCTTTGTCACACACTGCACTTGGCGGTGATCTGTTGTCTATTTGGATGGCTGTGCTCATCTCATTCCTTCCTGAGGCCAACACAGACCAGTCTGGATGGCACAGGTGCACCTCTGCCCTCAAGATGCACATTATAGGCCAGGCCAGGTCGGGTGCACACGGCCCTGCCTGCGTGCCCAAAGCAAGACTAGGTGTTGTCAGCCAGAGAACAGCAGTGCGGCCGGCATCCATTCTGGCCGGTTGCCCCTGTTGTCCATGTGTGTCATAGTTCTCTGAGGCTGCTGTAACAGAACCACCACAAGTGGTAGGTGGCTTTCACAAGCAGAAGTTCATTTTCTCACTCCAGGAGGCGAGAAGTCCGCACTCAGGGTGCCGGCCCGGGAGGAGGGCTTTCTCTCCCTGTTGGCTCTCGGGGGAGGGCCTTGTCTCTTCAGCTTCTATCGCTGGCTCCTTGGTGACTTCACGTGGCGTGGCATCTACCTTCCCCCAACCCTGCTTGCTCCCTTCCTTGTTTATTCTCTTTTATATCTCAGAAGGGATTGACTTGAGACACACCCTACACTAATCCTGCCTCATTAACATAACACAGAAGACCCACTCCAAATGGGATCACAACCACAGGTATAGCATTTATGGCACGTTTTGGGGAGATGCATTTCAATCCGTAACAGGGTACTTAAACAGATTGTTTAATTCATACATTTTCAATATTTTTTCTGGCTTGTGGCCTCATAGATCTTAAGGTCCTTAGTTCTGTCCCACTCCACTTGTCACTGTCAGCCATCAAATGTTATACACTGAATGTGACTGTTGTACCGCCCAGATGTCACACACCCACACGCACAGTTACCATTTATGTGGCCATGGCTTCTCAGTTACTGCAGAGTGGACTCACCAACCTATACACCTTGTGTGGGACAGGACCCTGTGCTGTAACAGGGGGCCACCTTAGGGCATAGGGGTAAGGGACAGGCTGGGGTGGGGTCTGGGCCTGTTGACTGACCTTCCCTACCCTGACTTCCCAGTGCCTGAGATGGAGCCTCCGGGTACCGGTGACAGTGATGGCATCAATGCTCTGTGTACACAGATCAGCTCGTCTTTTGCCAGCACAGGGGCACCAGCAGCAGGTCCACCACCTGCTCCAACAGGTAAGCCCAGTCCTTCGACTGGGGACACCTGCAGTGCCCCTCCTGCATATTCCCCTTCTCCATCCAGGGTGACCTCAGGGGCTCCAGGAAGCTTGAATCCCACAGGCTTAGTCAGAACCATGGGATCATCTTACAGCTGTGGAATTCTCTTAGTTCATCTTAGTGCTGTGGGGTTGTCTTGGAACCATGAGATGACTTTAGAGCCATGGAATCATCCTAGAACCTTAGGATCACCTTAGAACCATGGGATTGTTTTAGAGCCATAAAATAATCTGGGGGAAGGTTCTTACCTCTCCAGCTTCTATTCCTTACTCCTTGGTGATCTTCAGGTGCCATGGCGTCTGTGTTCCCCCATCTCTGCCTGATCATTTCCTTGTTTCATCTTTTATGTCTCAAGAGATTGATTTACGACACACCCTGCACTAATGCTTTCTCATTAACATAACATAAAAGACCCATTCCCAAATGGGATTATAACCACAGGCACAGGGTTTTTATAATCTTAGAGCCATGAGATCATTTTAGAGCCAAGGGACCATCTTAGAGTTGTGGGATCATTTTAGAACCATGAGATCTTAGAGCTATGGGATCACCTTAGAATCATGGGATCACCTTGGAACCATGGGATCATCTTAGAACCAGGGGGCCTTAGAATTTTGGGGTCATCTTAGAATTATGGAATAATTTTAGAACCATGAGATCTTTCTTTTTTTTTTAATGAGATTGTCTTAGAGCTATGGGATCATCTTAGAACTAAGAGATCACCTTAGAGCCATGGGATCACCTTAGAAACATAAGATCATCTTAGAGCCATAGGATCATCATAGAGCTATGGGATGATCCTAGAACCAAGGGATCACCTTAGAACCATGAGATCATCTTAGGCCCATGAGATCACCTTAGAGTCATGAGGTCAGGCACTGGGAAGTCAGGGTAGGGAAGGTCAGTCAACAGGCCCAGACCCTGCCCCAGCCTGCCCCTTACCCCTATGCCCTAAGGTGGCCCCCTCTTACAGAACTATGGGACTGATTTTAAAACCTTCCTATATTAGAACCAGAGCTCTGGTGGCTTAGTGCCTAAGGCACCTGACTGCTAACCAGAAGCTTGGCGGTTCAAACCCACCAGCCACTCCTTGGAAGGAAGATGGGGCAATCTACTTCTGTAGTGATACTGCCTCGGAAACCCTAGTGGGGGTCGCTATGAGTCGGGTCTGACTAGACGGCATGTAACAACAACAACAACATGTTAGAACCAGAGCTCTGGTGGCATAGTGCCTAAGGCACTTGACTGCTAACTGGAAGGCTGGCAGTTAAAACCCACCAGCCACTCCTCAGAAGGAAGATGGGGCAATCTACTTCCGTAGTGATACCACCTCGGAAGCCCAAGGAGGGGTCACTATGAGTCGGGTCTGACTCAACAGCAGTGAGTTTGGTTTTAATATTTAGAGAGCTACAGCCTTCAAACTACTGATATTATAGTATAACAGATTTGGAAACATGAAATCTCAGAGTCACACAGTTTGAGAAAAGTGTGTTCTGAGAAATGTCACACCATATTCTGGGCTCATCCGAGAGCCATGGAAGCACCTTCCAAGCTCAAACAATGTCCAGGTAGAACTCTAGACTCTTAGAAATACAAACTTAAAGCCGTTGGACCTCACTCCATCAGAATAGTTCACTCTGAGAACAATCCATGCAGTCTCCTAAAACCTTACGTTCTCAAAATACTAGATGCAAGGATGATGTCAGAAATATTTAATAACTGGCTTAGCACTGCCCAGTCTGACTGGAAGCCGACCTCACTGTCAGTCCTGCTTTTTTGATCTCAAGATGTCAGAATCTCAGAATCGTATGATCTTCACACCACGCAACCCTTCCGTGGTCCAGAACAGTTAAACCACTGTCCAGTCAGTACAGCTTGCGAAGAGCAGAGCTGGGCTTCAAAGCCCTGCAGTCTGGCTCCAGAGCCTGTGCTCTGGTGCCTGTGCAGTCCTGAGTGCCAGCGGGAGTTCCGTCCACTACTGCCCAGGCCCCCTCACTTGCCCCTTTCCTCTCTCCAGGGACTTCTGCCTGGGGCGAGCCCTCCGTGGCCTCTGCAGCTACCTTCCAGCCCGGGCACAAGCGGACACCTTCAGAGGCTGAGCGATGGCTGGAGGAGGTGTCCCAGGTGGCCAGGGCCCAGCAGCAGCAGCAGCAGCAGCAAGGAGCCTCGGTGCCCCCTGTGCCCACCATGCTTCCCTCCCTGCAGCCCTTCCCCGCCCCAGTGGGGCCCTTTGACACAGCACCTGCGCAGGTGGCCGTGTTCCTGCCGCCCCCACATATGCAGCCCCCCTTTGTGCCCGCCTACCCAGGCCTGGGCTACCCACCCATGCCCCGGGTACCTGTGGTGGGCATCACACCCTCCCAGATGGTGGCCAATGCCTTCTGCTCAGCTGCCCAGCTCCAGCCCCAGCCCGCCACCCTGCTTGGGAAAGCTGGGGCCTTCCCACCCCCTGTTGTGCCCAGTGCCCCTGGAGGTCAGGCCCACCCACGCCCCAATGGGGCCCCCTGGCCCCCTGAGCCAGCACCTGCCTCGGCCCCTGAGCTGGACCCCTTCGAGGCCCAATGGGCAGCGTTAGAAGGTAAATCCACCACAGAGAAGCCTGCCAACCCCTTCTCTGGTGACCTGCAGAAGACCTTCGAGATTGAACTGTAGCCCAAGCTGCCCCTGCCCACCCCATTATCCCAGGTGCCCCACACCTGGGAGTGGAGGCACAGCCCTTCTCCTGGTCCTGGTACTTGGGGCTGTGCCCCCCAACACTCTCTCTAACCACTTCTCTCTACCACCCCCATAATCACTACAGAACCAACATTGGGACGCCCAGGTTGTGACAAGATAGAATTCAGGGACGGACCCAGCCTGGCTATAGGACTCATTTCACTGCCAGACTCAACCTGGCAATGCCTCCCTCTCCTCACTCCCAGACACCGGGATGGCCACAATCCCACTGAATGCCCTCGGTTCAAGCTACATTTCCCAGTTTCTGTTGTTGACCTTAAAGAGCTCTGGTGGGACAATGTGGTTAAAGCCAACCGAAAGGTTGGTGGCCTTGGAAAGATTGACAACCTTGGAAACCCGATGGGGGACTGTGAGTCTGAATCAACTCAGTGGCAGTGGGTTTTGGTTTGGGTTGTTGACTTTCCACCTTCCAGTGTTGGGCAGGATGGAGGAGGGATGCCCATTGCAGGGGCTCCCCTGGGCCCCAAAGGAGTGCCCACCCCAAGTCTGGTCATCCCCCACCATACACAGCACAAGCTAAGGGCCCCCTGGGCCTGCCTGCTGCGTTCACTGCCAATGCTGTGCTCACCCCTCTCGCCACGCCCCCCCAGCCCACATCTTTCTAGGGTCAAGGTCTCATGGGGGCAGGGGCCAAGTTTGGGGGCCCAGGAAGCGGGGGAGGGGGAAGGAGGAGAAGATGCTCAGTTACCTCACATCTGTGCCCGCCTGGGGGGGAGGGGATCAGGCAGAAAGGGAGGGGTGCCTGGCAGATAATTTTCTATCTTTTATTTCCAGATTTTTTTTGTATCTAAACTTGCAGATTTGTATTATACAAGGACAGCCAATAAAGGAGGAATATAACGGTGACCCTCAGGGACACGGGGTGTGTTTCTAGGGGGCAGGGTGTGGGCACAGACCTTTACTCCTGAGTCATCTACCAAAACAGGAGGAGAGGGGCTCCCCACACAAGAACCCGAGTCACCGGTGTAGCAGCCAATGCCGACCAAGCTCTTGGGAGGAGGATGCTAAATGGTGCCAGAAATGAATCACCCCATTTCTGTTCCTTACAGATTGAACCAAGGAATACGAAAATATAAACTGCTGCTAATTATTTCAGTATTAAACTGTTGAATAATCAGGCTTGAAATAGTGTATCTTTGTGCTGACAACCCTTGTTTCATCAGTGAACATTTTCTGTAACTCTGGCCAGCCACACACCTGACATGGCTTGTTTTTTAAAATCCCTCTGTTGTTTCTCAAAAGGAGCTCTGGTGGCGCAGTGCCTATGGCATCTGATTGCTAACCAGAAGGTTGGCGGTTCAAACCCACCAGCCACTACTCCATGGAAGCAAGACTGAGCAATCTACTTCCATCAAGATTTACCTCCTTGGCAACCCAATGGGGGTCACTATGAGTCAGAATCAACTTGATGGCAGTGGGTTTGAGGTTTTTTTTTTTATTGTGTCTCAAAGGGGCTCTGGTGGCACAGTGCCTAAGGCATTTGACTGCTGACCAGAAGGTTGGTGGTTCAAACCCCCCAGCTACTCCACAGAAGGAAGACAGGACAATCTACTTACATAAAGATTCACTGCCTGGGAGACCCAATGGGGGTTGCTATGAGTTGGAATCAACTCGATGGCAGTGGGTTTATTGTTTCTCAAAGGGGGTCTTTTGGTGGTGCAGTGGCTGAAGCATTTGGCTGCTAACCAAAAGGTTGGTGGTTTGAACCCATCAGCTGCTCTATGGGAGAAAGATGAGGCAGTTTGCTTCTGTAAAGGTTTGCAGCCTTGGAAACCATACGGAGCAGTTCTGCTCTGTCCTCTAGGGGTGCTGTGAGTTGGGTTCTGTGGAAGTGGGTTGGGTTTGGGCTTTGCTTCCATAAAGACTGACAGCCTTGGAAACCCTATGGGGCAGTTCCACTCGGTCCTACAGGGTGGCTATGAGTTAGAATCGATTTGATGGGAGTGGGTTTATTGTTTCTCAAAGGAGTCCTGGTGGTGAAGTGGTTCAGCTGCCAACCAGAAAGGTCGATGCTTTGTTTGCTCCTCAGGAGAAAGATGTGACAGTCTGCTGCAAAGACTGTGGCCTCGGAAACCCTCCTAGGGTCACTATGAGTTGCACTCATCTGTTGGTTTGTCCTGTGGTGGCTTGCGTGTTGCTGTGATGCTGGAAGTTATGCCAGTGGTATTTCAAATACCAACGGGGTCACCCATGGGGGACAGGTTCAGCAAAGCTTCCAGACTAAGACTGGGAAGAAGGATGTGGCCAGGTCCACTTCTGAAAGGAAAATGGGCACTGACGGCGTTATGAATAGCAGGGAAAGTACTGTCTGACAGTGCTGGAGGATGAGCCCCTCAGGTCAGAAGGCACTCAGAATACAACTGGGGAAGAGCTGCCTCCTCAAAACAGAGTCGACTTTAATGATGTGGATGGAGTCAAGCTTCTGGGACCTTCATTTGCTGACGTGGCTTGACTCAAAATGAGAAGAAACAGCTGCAAATATCCATTAATCAGAACATGGAATGTACAGAATATGTTGTTAGGTGCCATCAAGTTGTCTCCGACTCTGCGACCCTATGTACAGCAGAACGAAACACTGCCTGGTCCTGTGCCAACTCCATGATCCTTGTTATACCTGAACCCATCATGGCAGCCACTGTGTCAATCCATCTCATTGAGGGCCTTCCCCTTTTCTGTTGACCCTCCACTTTACCAAGCATGATATCCTTCTCCAGGGAATGGTCCTTTCTTACAACATGACCAAAGTAGGTGAGACAAGTCTGGCCATTCTTGCTTCCAAGGAGCAGTCTAGCTGCACTTCTTCCAGGGCAGATTTGCTAATTCTTTTAGCAGTCCGTGGTACTTTCAGCATTCTTCTCCAACACCACAACTCAAAAGCATTGACTGTTCTTTGGTCTTCTTATACATTGCCCAGCTCTCACATGCATATGAGGTGGTTTAAAATACCATGGCTTTTGTCAGGTGCACCTTAGTCTTCAAGGAGACATCTTTGTTCTTCAGCACTTGGAAGAGGTCTTTTGCAGCAGATTTCCCCAGTGTTGTCTGATATCTTGACTGCTGCATCCATTGGTGTTGATTGTAGAACCAAGTAATAACAAGTTTTTGACTTCAGTCTTTTCTCCTTTTATCATGATGCTGCTTATTGTTCCAGTTGTGAGGATTTTTGTTTTCTTTATATTGAGATGTAATCCATACAGCAGACTGTGGTCTTCAGTCTTCATCAGTAAGTGCTGCAAGTCATCCTCACTTTCAGCAAGCAAAGTTGTGTCATCAGTGTATCGCAGGTTGTTAATGATTCTTCCTCCAATCCTGATGCCACATTCTCCTTATACAGTCCAGCTTCTCAGATTATTTGCTCAGCATACACATTGAATAAGTATGGTGAAAGGATATAACCCTGACACTCCCTTCCTGATTTTAAACCATGCAGTGTCCCCTTGTTCTGTTCAGACATACAGTATGGAACTAAGACAATTGGAAGTTGTAAAAAATGAAATGGAACACACAAAGATTGATACCCTAGGCATCAGTGAGCTGAAATGGACTGGTATTGATCATTTTGAATCAAACGGTCATATGGTCTGTGCTGGGAATGACAAGAATGGCATCACATTCATCATCAAACAGAACATTTCAAGATCTAGCCTGAAGTTCAGCGCTGTCAGTGATAACATAATATCCATACGCCTACAAGGAAGACCAGCTAATATGACTATTACTCAAATTTACGCACCAACCACTAAAAACAAAGATGAAGAAATTGATTTTTACCAATGTCTGAAGTCTGAAATTGACCAAGTATGCAATCAAGATGTATTGATTTTTACTGGTGACTGGATGCAAAAGTTGGAAACAAAGAAGAAGCATCAGTAGTTGGAAAATAGTGGCCCTGGATCCTGGATATAGCATGACAGAATTTTGCACAATTAGTGACTTACTCATTACAAATACCTTTTAAAACAACATAAATGGCAACTATATACGTGGTCCTTGCCCAATGGAATGAATACATGGAAATCAAATCGACTCTATCTGTGGAAAGTGATGATGGAGAAGCTCGATATCGTCAGAACAAGACCAGGGGCCAGTTGTGGAACAGACCATCAATTGCTCCTATTCAAGTTCAAGTTGAAGCAGAAGAAAATGAAAACAAGTCCACGAGAGCCAAAATATGACCTTGAGTATATCCCATCTGGATTTAGAGACCATCTGAAGAATAGATTTGATGCAGTGAACACCAGTGACTGGAAACCAGATGAGTTGTGCGATGGCATCAAGGACATCACCCATGAAAAAAACAAAAGGTCATTAAAAAGATAGGAAAGAAAGAGACCAAAATGGATTTCAGAAGAGACTCTGAAACTTGCTGTTGAACAGAGAGTAGCTAAAGCAAATGGAAGCAATGATGAAGTTAAAAGAGCTGCACAGAAGATTTCAAAGGGTGGCTCGAGAAGACAGTATAGTATTATAATTTGAAATGTGCCAAGAACTGGAGTTGGAAAAGCAAAGGGAGGAACATGCTCAGCATTTCTCAAGCTGAAAAAACTAAAGGAGAAATTCAGGCCTCAAG